>NC_079544.1:26936216-27068919 GCF_015846415.1 Triplophysa dalaica
AACACTCTTTTGCCTGTCCTCGTTGTGAAGAGGTCTTTACACGAAAAGGGAGCTTAGAGACGCGCATAATAATCCACACCGGAGAACGTCCATTTTCATGTCTTGAGTGTGAAAGAGTTTCGCACAAAACTGTAGACTTAAGGACCACATGAGAGTGCACTCTGGAGAGCGCCCGTACAAGTGTGTTCACTGTGGAACATGCTTTAAACATAAAAAACACTTAAAGACCACATCAGAATTCACACTGGTGTGCGCCCTTACAAATGTCCACACTGTGTGAAGGGTTTCAAGCGCGCAAGTCATTTTAACGTTCACATGAGAATTCACTCTTTAGAGTATCCATACAAATGTCTTCAGTGCGGAAAGACTTTCACAGACAAAAGTAATTTTACCGTCCACAAGAGAATCCACTCTGGAGAGAGCCCATATATGTCTTCAGTGCGGAAAGAGTTTTACGCAAAGTGGTACTTAAAATTCACAGAAGAATTCATTCTGGTAAGCGCCCTTTCATATGTCCTCAGTGTGGAAAGAGTTTCCCACGCAAAGATATTCTAAAGATGCACATGAAATTACACTCTGGATATCGCCGGTACGCATGTCCTCAGTGTGAAAAATAATTCACTCTGGAGAATCATCATACACGTCTTCAGCGTAGAAAAAGTGTTAAATAATTGTCGCATGAGTTTATGTAATAAATGCAACACACTGTTTGCTATAAAGTACCTACAAAATGGGGATGAACCGATTTAAAAGCTTACAAGATGTGCATCAACACCTGTAATTTCATTTCCACTGGCTTCAACCACTTCCACCTCTCAACCAGGGCTGTGTTTCCCAACAGCTTTGTAACCTTAAGTTGATCTTAGAACCATTGTCACCAAAGGAGCTACGATCAACGTGGGCTTACAATGGTTTTGGGAAATGCAGCCCAGGCCTCATGATTAAAAGTTATCATCTAAAATAATTTCCCGATCTTTGGAAAGGCCTCAGAGTTGGATGATCCCTAACTGTATTTTACCAAATGTTTTTGTTCCACATTGCCTGACAGATGTAGACGTACTTACTACCCTGCAGACTGTATTTTATGGCACAGCTTGTAATTGGTTAAAATTCACCTGTTCAAAAATGCAGTTTAACTCTGCATTTTTCAGTGGAGCTTATAGGAGCTTGTCAAACTGGGACATCAGTTTGAGAAGGATTATGAGCAATATGACCTCCGATATGAAGGTCGACTAGACCTCAAGGCTCAAACTCTACCACAATGAAGTCTAGTTCGTCACCACCAACCCAACTGCTGAATAAAACAACATGGCATTGTTAAAGAGGAAACATTAGTCATGAATGCTGTAATTAAAGCTCATCTACCTCCAGACAGAAAATAGAGATGCGTCTTCAAAGATGGCCTGATTTTTTAGGATTTTAAAAACTGACCAAGGTACTATATTTTGTATAATTTTTCATATTTGTCTAAAGAGTTGCCTTCTTACAATCAGTATAAATTAAAGTGATGTGATGTCAACGATGTAACCGGTTTAAACCTGAAGTGGCGACGACAAAGTGTCTTAAAATGTATGGAAAGTGTCTTTAATAAATCTTAAAAATTATTACATTTAACTCCATGATTCCTGTATAAACCATGTTTATGCTTGTTGCTTGTTTTGTCAGTAAAATAGGGCTAAGAATTGTTCATTGCTGATAGACCTTTATCTTAAAAATAACCATGGATTTCCTACAAATATATAAAACACTTTCACTATAATGATTTTCATAAAGTGTGTTTATCAGTCATATTCATTTAATATGCTCAATTAACAGGTATGTAATATGGCCAAGTATGAGAAAACACAGGACTGTGGTATGCTGGGATATACATTTATTTATCATTTAGAATGTGCACTTAGATAGGAAATGTATTTATAGAAAGCTATTAAATAAATGTCAATTAAATTGATTTGTATCTAATAGAGAGTTTTTGTTCATTTTTTTAATATACTACAAAACTGCCGTAAGTTTAAATATATTTACATTAGTCAAATCAAACAACATAAAATGTGAAACGTCCATCCATATTCTGTCTACACGGTAAGAGAATTATGTAATAAAAAATAAATGTTTAAATTAATCAATTTAATGATATTAAAATGAATGATGCGTGAAGCATGATTAGGAGGATGAGACGTTTAGAAGGACCGTACAATGTTAGTATGTGGTTTATTTCAACCTGTGTGCGCTCCTATTCAATAGGGGGCGCTAAAGCGCCGTGTACGATGGATTGCCAAACGGCTTCTAGACAAGTACTAGAAGAACTTACTGTCATGACACCGGACGAGTGAACACAGCTGTAAGTTTTTACATCTTAATCGGCTTCTGAGGAAAAGTGTGAATTTACTCTAACGTTCTTGGATATGTGTGACTGCTATAGGTAACTGATTATATATAAAGTGACAAAGAACACGAACGGAGTGAAAAATATGCGTTTGATAGGCGTTCGCCTGACCTATTTATTTATAATTAAAAATCGAGTATACAGTGCAACGTTAAGCTTTTGCGCAACCATAGAACCATGACTGTCTAAAAACCGACAAAAACAATACATTTCAAAAAGAACGAGCTACTTCCATTCAATTTGTTGATCAAATAAAAATAAAGAGACACACAGGTCCCATATTAAAAACCCATATAACACAACAAAATAACTAAGTAATAATTTTACAAATCACAAACAGCCTGCATTGAACTCTAGAAAATATCATCAGTATTCCTCAATAATAGTCATGTTTTTAGATGTGATATTTCCCACCAGAGCACAAGACCACGGAGCCGTGTCGATCAGTTCGTGAACCAAGGATGCACTTTTTGGAGCTTCAAAAATTGTCCCCCATTAAATCCGATTCTACAGCTTTTTAGAAATTATACGTGGTATTATAACTCCGACTGCATTATTCTTCAAGAAAGTCATATTCAGTCAGGATGCCTTGAGGTGAGTAAAACATGGGGAAATTTTGTTTTGCCTCTGAAATATCCCTTTAAGGTAAAGACACAGGTAATTTACACCAAAGAACTATTGCTGAGGAAACACGACAGTGACGGACGTCTCCTTGCAATGCCTGCGCTAAAAAAAGTTGTTGAACACACCAGAAAGAGTTACACTTAAACACACACCGGAAAGACCATATTAGATCATCAATAGCGATGACTCTCTGAGAACATTACTTTCCCACACCAGCAGGTGGCGCTTGACATTGAAAAAGTAAAAACGGAAAAGTCAGAACTATAAGCACGCAGAGTTCACCATTGTTTACACCAACAGCGCTCATTTCAGATGAATTTGTGTTGTTTTTTTAGTTATGGGCACTAAGTTTCAGTCTGCACTGGCATTATCAGTCCTTGGTGGGGTCTTTTTGTCAAAAAGGAAAGAAATGGATAAGGAGAAAGCGCACTAAATGGGTGAAGTCGTTGGTATGACAGTGACTTCATTGGTTTGCTTTCATCAATTCTTTTCACCATTTTTTCTCATGGCTCATTTTTGAAGCTGAACAGCGTATCGTAGTTCTATTTCTCTCCGAAAAGGTCTGCAGCTAATTTGACATGCGGAATCAAAATATTGCTGACGTCAGACTTGATGTAACAGTGCAGGCTAACCCAACAAAACTAAGCTAAGTTCAATATTGCCAGACGTCCAACCATCGACCTGGTGTGTCCCGGGCTTAAATCAAAAACCTTTTATAATGAAATTGACTTCATAAACGCCAAATCAGATTGTCTGACTTATCAGACAAACTTATCACAAATTCACAGATGATTATCATCTAATAGTTAAAGAAAAATGCCAAAAGCACAAATCGCTTGACCCTAGATAACTATGTAAAATCTGTTACAACGACCCGTGGGTTAGTTTGGATGGATGGGTTTTTTCTGAAATTTGTATGGAAACGGCAATTTAAATTAGGTTGTTTTTGTCTTAAAACCCCATTTTTAAAACGAAAACCCACCTGTATAATCGGGACTTTATTCACGCTAACTATGTTGGCGACACCAGGGTTGGAGTCGCATTCACATTCATGTGAATCACTGCATCCCATGATGATGCCAAGTGAGATAACGCAACCTTGACTATGACGTGTAAAATTCATTTTCAGTTATCACCAGAGGGGTGTCACACTGCATTGCCAAGCCTTTTTATGTGATATTTACATTTCATCATTTAAGTTTGTACAGTGGGAAACAAACAAATCGCTGACTTTATACGTCCTAATCATTTGACCTTATCGTTTGCTCATCTTTTTGGTCTAATGAATGTATTTAATGCCGTCGCGGCCACTGTATGTTAAACTGTGGTTTTGAACCTATATCAAATTGGTTTGACTATATATATTCAACTGTATATGTTTAAACGAACATGTCTCAGACAGTAAAAGGTTATCAACAGACAGCAGTAAAGAGTTAATTGGAGACACTATGATGATGTCAGTGAGACGTGTTGCAGTTCATTATAGATGTCCATCTTAACTAAGATTTTGACGTTAACATGATGCGCCATGATGTGCCGTTACAATGAATGGTGAGGAATGCAATTGGCAATATGGCCACTCTAGCGAAGGCAGGCCCGCCTATCAGTGAAATGAGCCAATTGTCAATCAATAAACACTGAGGATTCTCTGGGACGGGGCTCTCCTAAGGCTCCGTAAAAGGACTTTGATCTAACACAAATTTACAAACAGTTGTCTCCCCTTTTTGCTCATATATCTTGCACAGAATAATTACCACAATTAATTATAAGCATAATGCATACTTTGGCTAAAAGGTATTTTATTTATTGATTTTGGCAGATCTGTTCCTCTGAATGGCCCACACAGCGATTCTGTGACAATATTGTAAAAATGGAAATTGTTGAAGAGAAAAAGGAAGATGTGAATGATCCAGACCCGTCCAGAATGAAAAATGAAGATACTGAGGAACAGACAGGTTTGTGTCCATAATTCTTATTTTATTAATGATTGGTGAGAATGAGCTCATAGATTGAAGAAATGGTAAAAATCTTTATTTAAACTTAAAAAGCACTTACATGCTTACCAGGTCTATATACATTCTGTTTACATTCAAATGCTACATAATCTCGGACTAAACCCAAAATATTTTTCCCACAAACATATAATTTCACTTCAAAAGAAATTAATGAACTCTTTGATGGAAAAACTGTATGTGCTTTTCAGAACTTGAAAGATCGGGCATTATAAATAATATAAATATATTGTGCTTGTGCTGTCTGTCACCTAATGTCAATATACTTTCATCGTAAGTTTAGTCATAAATTAGTTAGACCTTATCGTTTGCTCGTCCTTTTGGTCAAATGAATGGTTGAAAGTACTACTAGTACAAGAAAAGCGGTTAGATTTGCTGGTTTATTAGCAAAACCGATGAATCTGTTGACCTCTAGAAAAATGTATCTAAGCATATACAGTATCATTTACCTACAATTATATTAAGGTTGAATTATCATTTTAAGGTTTTAGCATAAGAGTGACTCTATCGAAAAACTCTATCTAGAACATAAAATATAGGTCTGACTATCTTTCGTTTCATTTTAGATCTGTTGCTGGAACGGACATATGCAAGTGATGAACAGAATGAAGCGAAACATCAGCACCAGAAACCTCATAATTTCAAAACGGAAGATTTGTCTTCTGGTTCTTCACAAATGAAAACGACTTTTACAAAAGCAAGGCAAAAATCTGAAAGCAGAAAATCTTTTAGGTGTCTTCATTGTGAAGAGGTCTTTGGACGAAAAACGGACTTTGAGCTGCACGTAAGAATCCACACTGGAAAAAAGCTGTTCACCTGCCCTCAGTGCGGAAGAAACTTCTTGTACAAAGGAAAACTTGCAAATCACTTAAGAATTCACACTAGGGAGCGTCCATACACGTGTCTTCAATGTGGAAAGAGTTTCAGACACAAAGGATCGCTTAAAGATCACATGAGAGTGCACACTGGAGAGCGCCCGTACACATGTGTTGAGTGTGGAAAGAGTTTCACACAGAGTAGTAGTCTAAACGTTCACATGAGAATTCACACAGGAGAGAGCCCGTACACGTGTGTTCAGTGTGAAAAGAGTTTCACTTTCAAGGGTAACTTTAATGTCCACATGAGAATTCACACCGGAGAAAGCCCATACTCATGTGTTTGCTGCGGAAAGAGTTTCGCACACCAAAGTAACTTGAAGGATCACATGAGAGTGCACACTGGCGAGCGCCCATACACATGTGTCCAGTGTGGAAAGAGTTATACACAGAGCAGTCGCCTTACGGTCCACATGAGAGTTCACTCTGGAGAGATCCCGTACATATGTGTTCAGTGTGGAAAGAGTTTCACAAGCATAAGTATTTTGAACGACCACATGAGAGTTCACTCTGGAGAGAGACCGTACACTTGTGTTGAGTGTGAAAAGAGTTTCGTTTACAAAAGTAACCTGAAAGTTCACATGAGAATTCACTCCGAAGAAAGCTTAAACACATGTCAGCAATGTGGAAAGGGTTTTGTGCAAAAAGGAGCACTTAAGGAACACACGAGAGTGCACACCGGAGAGCGTCCATACATATGCGATCAGTGTGGAAAGAGTTTTACACACAGTGGTAGTCTCAAGGTCCACATGAGAGTTCACACAGGAGAACGGCCATACACTTGTGTTGAGTGTGGAAAAAGCTTCGCTTGCAGAAGTAATTTTCGGGAACATGCGAGAATTCACACCAGAGACTAGAATTACAGACCTTGAGAGTCACATGACAGCATGCTTTCAGTGTGGATTCATTTTTACACATTTCTTTAACCTATGAGGAAGCATACGTTTATGCTTTTGGAAAATGGATTACACCACAGTTCACATTGTGACAAGATTCCCATGTATTATTCCACCACATGTAAAATAACACGTGAAAATGACTTAAAATTGACTATTTCAAGTGTCACTGTGAGAAGTCTTTAGTGTACTTGTTAAAGTCTTTAGTAGAGCCAGTGACTTACAAGAGCACCAGATAATCTTTACTGAAGAAAGAACATGAGGATGTTCCAACTGGAAAGGAGCCCTCAAGTTTGGCATTTTAGCCGTCGGTTTATATACTGACACATAAAACATATTGTCACAGTGAGGAAAGACCATCCTTAAATCCGACACTTCAAGTAAACTAAGAAAGTTATTTTATTAATTGCAACATTTGTCCATGGTAGCTTTTGGCAAATGTTGTAAGCATATTTTTAAGTGTTAGATTTCTCCACATTTTAAAAATACATTTATTCTCAGTGAGATTGGTACATTTGCAATTAGTTGCCATATACTGTTGACCCCATTGACCAAAATGTTGTTTTTTTGCATTATTTTTGTGGTGTTTGGGTGAAGAATCTGAATACTCTTGTTTGATGGCATTTGAAATGTTGTAGTGCAACTTCCGGTCTTGTGTTTCTTTATCCGTCTGGCAAGTGTCTAATAAAAAACCTATTTATATTTTATTTAATATATTTTATTAATTTATATTATTATTTTATTGTATAATAATTGTATTATTTGTTGTATGTTAATTTGATCAAATAAACCATTTGTTGAATGGGCCGTGTAGTCGCTTTTCAAGAAAGCTTTTGGTACATTGACATCTAGTGTTTGAGCTTCGTATCGCTGTCTAAATTCAAAATATAGGAGAGGCAGGTTTAGCCAAGTAATGATTATTCTCCGGCAGTTGAGGTCAAAGTGTATACCCCTCTTGCAGAATTTTTAAATTGCTTAAAATTATGGAAAGGAAGGTTTATTTTGAACTTAGTCTTGAACTTTTCACCAAAGACATGTTAAATATAGAGTTCACACCAATAATAGCCTAACAGAATTTCTAAAAAGTAGCCTAGATCAAACCTTTACATTCCCCTGATTTTAAAAACTGTATACACATTGCATTACATCTAAAATAAACTATAATATTAGTTTTAGCCGTGTCATATCATCCCTTTCATTCAACACCATTCATTTAAAGTCAGGTGGATGTACTTGAGGTTGATTAATGACAGAATTTTTATTTTTTTAGCTAAT
The DNA here is from genome assembly GCF_015846415.1 of Triplophysa dalaica. NCBI lineage: Eukaryota > Metazoa > Chordata > Actinopteri > Cypriniformes > Nemacheilidae > Triplophysa > Triplophysa dalaica. The sequence goes on from NC_079544.1 coordinate 26,944,285, forward strand.
CCCTGTCCGGGTTACCACCCCATTTTTTTGTGTGTTTAAGTTACGTTGTTTTTCTTTGGTTGGGTGTTTGTATACAGCTGCTTGTATATTGTAAAAAGCGATATAAAATTGAATTTTTTACTTTTTTGGGTGCTGTTGGTCACATCGGTGCTGCATTGATCATGGTGCATGTGTTTAACTCATTTTAGTCAGAGCTACACCAAATTAGCTAAAGAGTTCTTTTATAATCTCAGAGTAAATCAGCTCTGTTTGGTGTGTTTCCAGTACACAACCAGACTGATATATTTTAGAATGTTACTGCAAGATGTTTTCAGTGTTATTGTTTTGTCTTAGAATCCACACAAGTAATGTTTTTTTTGCAAGGCATGTTTGTAAAAACTATGTTAATGCTTAATCTAATCAGGGACGGATTACTGACCGGGCCAATAGGGTCAGTGCCCAGGGGTCCTTGACTGCCATGAGCCCGAGGGGACCCTGGGCATCTAGGCTTTACCATCTAGTTTGGGACAGAAATCAACAATGAAAACAAATGTTTATTTCTGATTAAAATGCACACACTTGCCCAATAAAGCTAATTCTGATTGTGATTCTGATATGGGTCCTCTAAGCTTTTCAAGGCTGCATCGCTTTGAGTTTCCAGAAAAGCGCTATATAAATGTAATGAATTATTAGACAAGGCTCTTCATCTGTGAGGGCTCCCTGGCACTCCTGTTACTTCTGGGCCCTGTGAATACACTGTAAAAATGACAAGTAATGGCAACATGTTTAAATTATACAAGATTCAATGTAATGTAAGTTTAAAAAAAAGTTTTCTGGTGACAAATGAAATATATATTTGACAGTTAATTAAAGACGTGTTTAATATACCTTTATAGGGCTCATTGTTGATTTTATGTTGTGAAGCTAATATTAGACTTCCCTAAACCCTGTGCAGATTATTTTTAGCGTAGCCCAGGCATTTGGTGCAGAGCAAGAATGGTTTCATTCTCATGATCATCTTAACTTTCACTTTTTATACCTCTAAATGCACAGCTAAGATTTGCTTAGTAGGACTAGGTGTTATAATCCCACTAGTTTAGCAGTTTAATTGCCCAATAGGACATTTCCCACACCTTATGCATGAAAGGGGGAACCAGTCAAGAACATGAATAGAGGAAAGGAGGTTTGAGGTTTCACTGGGAGGCATCTTCTGTGTTTGAGGATAACTGATTATAGAAACACATAGCATACTTACCTTTCCTTGCCAATATCAGACAGACATCTCAAGAGTTGTGTATCCCACTTTCATCACACCCATTATCCAGGGTGAAAGATGCCTTTTGGTGACGTGCTGCTGATTATGCCCTTTGTATGGTTCACATCAATGAGACACATCATCAGTTGTGCACCTCAGCCTCATTGGGTGTTTCGGCCCTTTATAACAAGACACCCTCAGCCAAGGGAGGCCCACCGCAGGTTGATCAGAGCTGGGTGTGTGTTGCATTATTACAGGTTTATCTGGCTGGCAGCCATTGGCTTCTCCTGTCTGCACCACTGGCCAGTTCTTGATTAACCTCAACTCAACTTTATTTATATAGCGCTTTTTACAATTTTCATTGTTACGAAGCAGCTGAACATGAGACACATTGAATACAAGAAAAACAACTAAAGGCATTTACCTGTAAAAACAAGAAAAAGGTGAAAACAACAAAAGACAGACATACAAATGCTCCACACACACAATATGCATACATACTTACACACATTGACATAGACAAACACAAGCAAACACACTCACACACACGCACAGTGAAAGCACACATAGGAGAGAGAACCACAGGTCAAATATTAAACGGACTATAAATTCTGATATGCAATATTAATTATGTCTAACTTCTAAATTCTAAAGCAGCCCCCCCGGCCAGGCAAACAGTGCAAAACAATATCCAAGCGGTGGCGAGGAACCCAAAACTCCAATCGAGAAAAAAAACCTCAGGAGAACGAATACATCATTTTGTTGTTGGATGTGTTCCTGGTTCCGGTTGATCTAAATAATGCAGCCTAAATCCTCTGAGGATTGATATTATGGAAGTGTAGTGTATGCATGTCTAAAAAGATGCGTCTTTAGTCTAGATTTAAACTGACAGAGTGTGTCTGCCTCCCGGACCGTGCAGGGAAGAATATTCCAAAGTTTAGGCGCTAGATAAGAAAAGGATCTACCACCTGCACTTGATTTTGAAATTCTAGGTATTACCAACTGACAGGACGCCTGAGAGCGTAATGCATGTGGAGGTCTGTAATAGAATAGAAGTTCATTTAAATACTGCGGCGCTAGATCATGTAGGGTTTTATAGGTGATAAGCAAGATCTGAAAGTTATATGCTTATACTTTTTTGTACGTGTAAGAACTCGAGCTGCCTCGTTTTGAACCAGTTGCAGTTTATGTAATAGGCCTGCAGGGCAACCACCTAAAAGTGCATTACAGTAATCTAGTCTTGATGTCATGAATGCATGAATTAATTTCTCTGCATCTGACAGATGACCACGTACCTCCACTGAACCTGTCCTTTGAGAGTGACCTATTTATCAGGTATGGTGATCTCTGCATTTAACCCATCAAATGAGTAGTGAACTCCCACACTGCAAGACGTGAACACACATGCACCCAGTGCAGTGAACATCTATCGCTGCAGCTCAAGGGTACCTCAGTCATTACCCGCCGGAACTGAGAATTGATCCGGCAACCTTCTGGTCACATGTCCGACTCTAACCATTAGGCCCCGATTACCCACACCATTAATGTCTGCTCAGTGCCCCTGGTCCGATACGGCATACTATTACAACACATTACCAAAATCGACATAACCATACACGCCAACCCATTGGCTAAGGCTGTTATAACCCCACTGACACCGTTAATGCATGCTCAATGCCCCCTGTTCCGTAACATTCCATCACACAACACCATTTTGATACGTGGTCATTTGGCAGCGTCCTGGACCACAGAGCCATGTCCGGCCGCAGCTTGGTCGCTGCGATTTCCAAGGGGAAAGTAAGTCTGTGGTTTAAATCAACTCGCATTTCCCAAAGGGGACCCTTTCAAGTCATAAACCGTCTCTGAATCTAATCCCTGCCCAGGAAACTACCCCCATGTTTTAATTCAGAGTTGGTTTAACCTCTTAATTGAAATGGGCCTCTGTTGCATGTTTTTAAGCTTTGCCATCTGTGCTCAAGTGTTTACAGTGGTTTAAAGTGGTAATGTGTGAAAAGTTATTTGTGATTACCAATAAACTATATTGCACAAAATAAATTCTTGCAAAATATATCATGCCTTAGTATACCCCAACCCCTCATTTGTATTGACTCACTGTACATCTGCATGTTATTAAATAAAGTAATTATTACATGATGTTGCAGAGCAGGTGCATGCACATGAAAGCACACCAAATGTCTACATCTATTTAATTGCTGTATTGCATGTCTGTGCTATCTATACCAATTCTTTGCCGTTTACAATTAAGAACTTAAACAGCTGGTTAGAATACAACATAGATTTTGATTATTGTGTAACACCTCCTTGCAACGCTCTGGGGACGTTATTTTATGGCTGCAAATTCCAAAAACAATAATAATCCAATAAAGTGAAAATTCTGTCTGCCTGAAAATTATTGGTGCTCATCTGCCCTTCAGTGAGAAAATCACTGCAGACGTCACACACCAAGTGGAGTCCTCTTTTAGGTTATCTATGTCATAAAATGGGTCTCCAAATAAGTGCAACATTCCTATTGTGAACATAATGTTACGTACAATATGTAAATTCAACTCATTTATTCATCTTGCTGTACATTACATCAGATCATAGAAGTTCTTTGACAAATATTCTTTATAATTATGAATAAAATAATAAAGAAATTAAACAGAAATAAAAAAATAAAGTGTCCATTTCTTACAGTATAGATTATGCTAATGTGGAACATTGACAAACAGTTAAAACAGTTAATAATTTATTTAAAAATGTGACCATGTACACCGAGCTGCTAATAAAGATAGTTCAACAAGTAAATATTATGATCTTTTACTTGTAATAAAATAAACAAGAGGGCAAAATATGCCGCAGCTGCAAGAATCATAATAAAAGCAATGCATGTATAAATAAAAACAGTTGACCTCAACGTGGCAATCTGTGTTTAAATATTAATTAAAATAGAGTGTTGGAACATCCATGATCAACACAAAGGATTACAAATCACATTGGTTTAGGTCTATAAACAACACACAGGTTAAGCAAAACATGACGGTTTAAAAAAAGCATCCTACATTACACCACTATAATGTCTGGATGGACATTCTGAGTGATTGTGACACAAACAAAGACACTGCAATTAAAATCCTGTGTGCAAGTTATGTCATTGTCTGTTTTGTTCTATGAAGCTTTAGCAATTTTCATCAGCTGGTTGAAATAAAAAATTCCAGAACACATTTTATAAGAAGCTTTTTGGAGGTGTAAAACAAACATTACAATACACAAATTTGAATAACTGTATGTGATACTCACCCTGTTGCTCTGCTTTTCTGTGTTTTCTGTGGGCGCACAATATCCAAACTGTCCCTGCGACAGCTAAAGGAATCAACAATAGAAGCACCAAACAGTACAGCAAAGAGATTTCTGAAATAACAAATTATGTCAGTGACAATAACAACCACACAAAAAAAAAATATGAATTTAAACATAGCAATAAAAAAAAAAATAGACTCATCCCCGCATTTATCTGCAAACAAATCCAAGAATTTAATACCCTCATTTCTTAAGCAAATTCTCAGGTTTTAAGGAGTCAGTCATTTAAAACTGGAGAAATATAACAAGCAAAGCTGGCACAGACTACCTGAATGCGGCTGACAGAGATCTGTAATGTTGATTTGTGTAGTCTGGTTGGTGATGAAATTATTTACGACACAGCTGTAAAGGTTTTTATCATAATGCTCCACTTCCAGTGACAGCGAGAGAATGGTGCTGGGATCGGAGCCACTGATGTTGGACAGTAAATCATTTCCTTTGTAAAAGGAAAGAGTCCCCCATGATATATTTCTCACGGAACACAGCAAAACACATTCTGAACCTGAAGATCTCTCTGATGCTCTAGAGTTGTGTGTAGAGTCATTGGTAATGACTGGAACAGCAAGAGGGGCTGGAACACATGACAATAGTTATAAAATAATCTCACAAATGAAAAGCACAGAAAGAGAACCACTCAGGTATTGAACAAAAGTCAACTCCTGACCCAAAATCTATGATCATTTATGACAAAAACATGGCATTTCAAACCCGCACTATGCTTTGGTGGAACACAACAGAGGTCAAACGGAGTCAAACTATAATTTCTTGTTGTTTAGAAAATACTGCATAAAGATTCCTCAAAACAACAACAGAACACGAAGGAGACTGAAGAATGACATATATTTTTCTTTTATCCAAAGCGACTAACATTGCTTTATCCTACACATTTTTACATAGGCATTTGCAATCCCCTGGGACCGAACCCACAACCTTGCGTTGTTAACGCAATGCTCTTACCACTGAGCTACATGTAATTGAAGTGTGAATTTATCCTCAAATTATTACATTTTATATATTGAAAAGACTTGCTCACCATAGACTTTAATACAGAATCTCCTGTACGAAGTCTTTCTCTTGTTGATGATGGTTAATTTATAAAGTCCGGAGTGTTCTGTACTTATGTTCTTAATGGTCAGAGATCCAGTGTGATGGTTCAGTTGCAGCTGGTCTCCGAATAGCTCCTTATGACACACATATATCGAAAACATATATGACCATTTAATTATTTCAGCTATACGAGTGCCTGGACTGTCAGATCCAAACAACCACGATATGTGATCATTTCTTTCAATTGCTTCGATATCTGTGTGTAGGGTGACCGACCCTCCCACCATCACTGACAGTGTCTTAATGTTATCTGTCGCTGCACCAAACAAACCTGGAAAACAAAAACATCATCAAAAATGTATTGTGAAAAATACAGAAATTGCTTCTTTTTTTATGTTTTAGTAGACTTTAACAAGATAATGTTAGATTCAGTTCGGTGGATCATGGGTGTAGCTCAATGTAGTAATCCAATCTACACTCTTACATGTTGAACTGTTAATTTACTGTGAAAAAATTTAGTACATTTTAAAGTTATGAGATAAATGAAATTGATCTGTTTAAATTGAGGAAATGCAAGTAAATAAAGTAAGTAAATCTGAGTAACTCAAATATGTCTATTAGAATTCAACAAAAATATTAAGTGTATATTAAAACGACGATTTGCTGATTAAATACTAACATTAAAAACTATTTTAATTAAATAAACGTAAATAATATATGTAGCCTACATTTTATATAAATTAACGGTCGGATTTTTTATAAATAAAATTGCCCCCCTTAAAAAAATTACTTGGATAATATAGCTGCTTGTTTCGAGGCTATTTTAAGACACTGAGATGTTTTTACAGGGTAACATAGACACACAATTACATAAACAAAATAAATAATACGTACCGCTCATAAATAGGAAGTGCAGATGAAACGCGTTGAGAAGCATTTTAATTTATATCTTTAAACTGCGTCTGATGGTGAATTGTTTCACACAAGGAAATGCTGTTTGTCACAGTGCGTCCTTATAAGAATTATTCTTCAACAAAAACGAGCATTCACGTGCGAGTCAGAGGACCAACAGTAAGAAGTTCGCGCTAAAACACAATGGATGTCGTGGACGAGCTTCCACTAATAAAGTTTGTGATGAAGTAAATCCAGCTCGCAAGTCGTGGGTGGAGTTTCTCTGTGCCCCACTGGAGTAATTGGGCAATTTCCAAACTGGCATGACCACTTCCGATTGAAATCTGACCTTTTGTGTATTCGATTCCACGCGATGCTTGTGCGCGTCACAGAACGACCGCGAGAGTGAATGAAAAGCAGCATGAGGCGCGATTCTGTACCGAATTAGTTTCTAATGTTTACGATGGAGTACAACATCGTTCTGTCTCTAGTCTAGTTACTTAAAAATTCGATATTTAGGCTTAAATTAACATGTGCGGACATCAGATTTTTGGTTTTGTGAACGATAATATTTAATAATTCTGTGTAACTGGAACCTTTTGTTCACAAACGTGGGCACTTACACTGTCATCTGGTGGTGTCAGAAGAGAAAAAGAATTTACATAAAAATTTAAAGACGGCGGCGAAAACGTACGTCGGAAAAATAAAGGCAGCTATGGCAGGCCAAAACGTCCAAAAGGTAAAACATTTTTTTTGACTTTGCTAATTTGAAAATGTAATTTAAAAAAAAAACTGTTTTAGAAAAACGTAGTTTGGGAAGAATTTGTTTGAAAACATAAATTTACACAAGGATTGCAAGCAGTACCATGGGGCAAGCCCATAGTTTACCAAGTGTACCCACACCCAGCCCACACTTGCCACGGGGATGCCCACTCTTCCACTGGTGTACCCACAGCATTCCCACAGTGTACCCACAGCATTCCCACAGTGTACCCACAGCATTCCCACACTTCCCCCAGTGTACTCAGGCTGTTAACAAAAGAGATTTGTTCTTTATTACTCATGGTGTTGACTATTTTCTGTGGATACAGACCGATTGTCCACATGTGTGGTCATTGTTTTTTTCAAAAAGCGCTTCATATTCAAATATAATATTTGGTTATTATATTTACTGATTCCTCCTAACCCCAAATAGCTAGAAGAAATCTAAAATACAAGCCAAACCAAAGCCTTAGGAGGTTAATCGTTCTCTGATTGTCATAAGGAACTGTGAAATATAGGCTATTCATGGGAATCCACAGGCATCATGTTAGGGGATATGATTCGCAATGTGCAAGCAAGCAACAGCATTTAGTCGAGAATAAAACAGAAATATTGCAGATGGTTTATAAGTTTTATTTAACAAAACAAATTGAACAAGTTTTTTTTAACAAACACCAAAGTAATATTTTATTTACATACAATTACATAACATCAAAAAATGTTTCTGATAAAATGATTATTTTATGACTCCGTTAAACAGTTAATTGTAGTCCAAGTTGTATGTGTTTATAGGTTAGTTTTGCCAGGACTGTATGGTGGCACTGTGGACGTACGATCCAGCGGTCAATGCGCCGTCCAAGTATTTATAAAGTTAATTTACATTTACGCATTTAGCAGACGCTTATATCCAAAGAAACATACGTTTCAATATGCTTTGGCTATACATTTGTTTTGAAGCATGGGCAGTACATGGGATCGAACCCATGATCATGGAATGGGAAGCACCACACTCTAACCACTGAGCTATAGGAAATTGTAAGTACCAGTTATATATACTGACTTTAGTCATTCTCTTTAAAAATATATGCAGGTGCATCTAAACAAATTAGAATATTGTGAAAAAGGTAAATATTTTTTTCCCTCATTTTAGAGAGTGAAACCCATATATTACAGTTGAAAGAAAAAGTATGTGAACCCTTTGGGCTTACTTGGATTTCTTCATAAATTGGTCATAAAATGTGTTCTGATCTTCATCTAAGTCACAACAATAGAGAAACACAGTCTGCTTATACTAATACCGCACAAACATTATACATTTTCATGTTTTTATTGAACACAACATGTAAACATTCATAGTGTAGGGTGGAAAAGTATGTGAACCTTTGGGTTTAATAACTGGTTGACCCTCCTTTGGCAGCAATAACCTCAACCAAACGTTTCCTATAGTTGCAGATCAGACCTGCACAACGGTCAGGAGAAATTTTGGACCATTCCTCTTTACAAAAGTGTTTCAGTTCAGCAATATTCTTGGGATGTCTGGTGTGAATCGCTCTCTTGAGGTCATGCCACAGCATCTCAATCGGGTTGAGGTCAGGACTCTGACTGGGCCACTCCAGAAGGCGTATTTTCTTCTGTTGAAGCCATTCTGTTGTTGATTTACTTCTATGCTTTGGGTCGTTGTCCTGTTGCATCGTCCACCCTCTGTTAAGCTTCAGTTGGCGGACAGATGGTCTTAAGTATTCCTGCAAAATTTCTTGATAAACTTTGGAATTCATTTTTCCATCGATGACAGTAATCCGTCCAGGGCCTGAGGCAGCAAAGCAGCCCCAAACCATGATGCCCCCTCCACCATATTTCACAGTTGGGATGAGGTTTTGATGTTGGTGTGCTGTGCCTTTTGTTCTCCACACATTGCGTTGTGTGTTCTTTCCAAACAACTCAATTTTGGTTTCATCTGTCCACAGAATGTTTTGCCAGTAGTGCTGTGGAACATCCAGGTGCTCTTTTGCAAACTTTAAACGTGCTTCAATGTTTTTTTTGGACAGCAGTGGCTTCCTCCGTGGTGTCCTCCCATGAAGACCGTTCTTGTTTAATGTTTTCCTTATTGTAGATTTGTCAACAAAAATGTTAGCATGTGCCAGAGATTTCTGTAAGTGTTTAGCTGACACTCTAGGATTCTTCTTCACCTCATTGAGCATTCTGCGCTGTGCTCTTGCAGTCATCTTTACAGGACGACCACGCCTAGGGAGTGTAGCAACAGTGCTGAACTTTCTCCATTTGTAGACAATCTGTCTTACCGTGGACACATGGACATCAAGGCTTTTAGATATACTTTTGTAGCCCTTTCCAGCTTTATGTAAGTCAACAATTCTTGATCGTAGGTCTTCTGAGTGCTCTTTTGTGCGAGGCATGGTTCACATCAGACAACGCTTCTTCAGAACAGCAAACTCAAAACTGGTGTGTGTTTTTTATTGGACAGGCCAGCTTTAATCAACACATCCAATCTCATCACATTGATTGGACCCCAGGTTGGCTGACTCCTGGCTCCAATTAGCTCTTGGAGAAGTCATTAGCCTAGGGTTTCACATACTTTTTCCACCCTGCACTATGAATGTTTACATGTTGTGTTCAATAAAAACATGAAAACGTATAATGTTTGTGCGGTATTAGTTTAAGCAGACTGTGTTTCTCTATTGTTGTGACTAAGATGAAGATCAGAACACAATTTATGACCAATTTATGAAGAAATCCAAGTAAGCCCAAAGGGTTCACATACTTTTTCTTTCAACTGTATATAGATTCATTACACATAGAGTGAAATATTTCAAGCCTTTTTTCTTGAAATTTTGATGATTAGGGCTTATAGATAATGAAATCCCAAGATTCAGTGTCTCTGAAAATTAGAATATTACACAAGATAAATAAAAAAAGGATATTTTAAACAGAAATGTCAGGCTTCTGAAAAGTATGTTCATTTTATATGCCCTCAATATTTGGTTGGGCCTCCTTTTGTATGAATTACAGCATCAATGCAGTGTGGCATGGAGGCATCCTGTGGCACTGCTCAGGTGTAATTGAAGCCCTGGTTGCTTTGATAGCGGCCTTCAGGTGATCGGCATTGTTGGGTCTGGTGTCTCTCATCTTCCTCTTGACAATTCCCAATAGATTCTCTATATAGATTCTCTATGGGGTTCAGGGCAGGCAGGTTTGCTGGCCAATCAAGCACAATACCAACTTGGTCATTGAACCAGCTTTTGGTACCTTTGGCAGTGTGGACAGGTGCCAAGTCCAGCATCTCCATAACGGTTGTCAGCAGAAGGAAGCATGACATGCTCTCAAATGTCCTGCGTTGACTGTGGACTACAAAAAACACAGTGGACAAACAACAGCAGATGACATGGCAGCGCAAATTATCACTGACTGTGGAAATTTCACACTGGACTTGGATTCAATATGGATTCTGTGCCTCTCCACTCTTCCTCCAGACTCTGGGACCTGGATTTCCAAATGAAATGCAGAATCGAGATGCTGATTTCATTTTCCAGCAGGACTTGGCACCTGGCACACTGCCAAAGGTATCAAAAGCTGGTATGTATTTTAGCTGTCATGTGATCACTCACATTTTTTATCTTACATACATTTTATTTAGACACCCTCAACATTTCTCACATTATAACAGTTTATTCGCATTGGTTTAGAAAATGGTTATAAAATATGACACGAAATCAGAGTTAAACTTTGTCAGAACAAATTAATTTTGATAATATGATAGAAAGGTTTGTTATGGATTATGTTGAATAGCTGTCAGCTGTTAAATTTAAATACACACAAGAAAATACCTATTTAGGGGAACAAATTACCAAGCAATGCTTCATTTTATCAAGTATGTGGTGTAAAAGGTCACATTAGCAATTTAGGGTAAAAGAACACTTTAGCAAAACATGGTCAAGTCAAATTGTCTGACAAATTTGTTCACAAAGTTTTAACAGTTTTACTGGCCGTCCACTGATCGAAGAATTTTTGAGGTATAATACAACACAGTTTACTTTATTTTTCTATCCATAATTACAAAAATTAACTACAGTGTCCTTCATCCCCACTAGTAAAAATATATCAAAAAAATATATCTGGTTTCGGAATCATTGTTGGCATTACTGTATGATTAAATCTTAAAGATATTTGTTTACCATTTAAATTGGTTATAAATGTTCTGTTGGTTGTATTTGGCTCAAACGTTTGTGTAATTAAAATAAAAACATTTAGCAGATTCTTCATTACTATTATATATTTGTTCTAATTATGTGCAATCGCTGGAATCAAACCCATGACCTTACCATTGTTAGCAGCATGTGCTATCCACTGAGCTACAGGAATCAGTGTTGTTTATGTCATCCAAAGAGGTTTATTGGTTGCACGACTGAAAATGTAGCTGGACACTCAAGTGGTCAGCTGCAATATCGTAGACAAAGATGATGAAACTTTCTGCTCTATATTTTACTTGTGGTTTTCAGATGTGAACATGACTGCAAATGTGTGATTTATCTCAAATTTTATGGATGTTTTCATGAACAAAATGCTACAGCATAGATGGGATATGGAATCACACAAAAATGCAAAAAAGATTTCATCATTATATTTGTAACATGCATGTAACATGCTAAACTCCATCTAAAAGTACTTAATTGTGGTTTTACTTAATTTAAGTATATATAAATCTTTATAGCATAAATCTGTAATTTAACTCTCAACAGATCAGGGTAGTTTTGAAGACAATTATGTAAATAATTTAACTATTTATGAGTCAATTGTGGTTTCAGTGGTGCTCACTAGAGCCTGACTTTCAATAGAGCTGCAAAAAGGCCTCTTAATTTAATGTTGATAGTTCTCTATTGTCACCTAATAATGGTAATAGCTGGAGGTATTCAATAAATTACCAAACAAACACATTTACATTTGGTATTTGACTAAAATAGCCTACCACATGGCAAACTGTAAAACACATTTGGCTTACTAAAACCTGCCTGCATTTTATTAGATACCAGCAGAACTTTGGTTTGGCTACAGTAAACTTTGTGAAATAACAAGAACATCCCCAAAGGTTGGGGTTTCAGATATACAGATGATAAATGGAACTATCATAAATAAACCTGACACAGATTACCATTTTATAAGTATTTTTTTTACTGCCAACTGAAAACTTCTAAGCAACAACATAAACAAACGTTACAGCGCATGAGCACATTCGTGGGCTGCAATTAACTTCTGGTAAAGAAGATTCGCAAAAAATACAGTGCCTGAAAGTACCTGTAGATTATTTCCGATGACATGCAAAAGAAAACAAGAAAAAGCATACTTGGCTAAACTTGTCTGTTAAGTATTTTGAATTTAGACTGCTATAGCAATCTTAACCACTGTCAATGTAACATACGGTTTCTTTTAATGCGACCAAACTACAGGACCCATTCAACAATTTTTTGTATCTAAGAAATTAACATACAACAAAACTCAATAAATTGTTTATTTAAGACAATTATTATAAACTATAAATATATATGAACATAAATAGTATTATTAGACACTAGCCATACCGATAAATAAACAAGGATTCCAGCGACTTGGTTGGTGTGCCATAGCTGGGGACACGAGCTGGGGCGGAGTTGGCGTGGGAGAAATCATTCTTTCCCCCCTCAGTGGAAACGTATGTATGGTCTTCACATAAAAAAACACTTTTAGAGCAAGTGATACATGAGAGCAAGATACATTAAAAACGAGCCGTATTGGGTGGGCGACTGTGTGCAGCATCTGTGACCGAAAAGAAGACCCAACAGCATGGCCTGGAAACTACACTTTATTGAGTCTCCAGCTAGGCAAAACTGATACTATCAGTATCTGTAGAGATTCAGTTCACCGCATAGCAATCTTTTGACACTGCAGCAAGTAAAAATCAATCGTAATCATAACACAGAGCTCGAATCAAGCGCCTCACGAGGTCCACACGCATGAGTGATGTATGGATTGTTTCCCCCCACGTCACAAACGAATATGTGGGCGTTCCCAGCTATGCCGACCAAATCAGCAGACGCCATTACCTGCTAAGTCCCGCCCACACCAATTAACCTATAAATACTGTGAATAGTCTCTGCACCACAGCTGCCATTTGGAATTAGACAGAAAGTAAGTCTAGGTGAAACAACCAAGTCTTCAGGCCATATGTGAAGATGGAGTTTATCAAAGAGTCCATCAGTGGTGAAGATGATGCTCACACATGCAGCACGAAACGAAAAGATACTGAGGAGTGTGGAGGTTGGTATCCTTGATTCCATTAAGTTGCACGTCGTTTCAGTGACAAAATCAATGGAGCTGTGATGTGTTACAATCGAAGAAACGTTTAAAATTGTATAAGCTGTTACCAGTGAAAAAAAGTGTAGTGTCTCGATGTCTGTTCTTTACACTGCCCTTTAAATGGCCCTCGTATTCATTTCTAAAAAGTTTAAATGTTTATTTTAGATCCGATGGAAATGATACAGGCAAGTGAAGGAATCGATGAAGTGGAGGTAAAATGCCAGTCTCGGAAGAACTCCCATAAAGGAACTATGAAAACAAGAACAAAAAATGATTTCGCCAGCAGTCGGTTTGAAGAAGGTTTTGCAGAAAACGGTCGCGACTCGCATACCCCAGCAAAGCCATTTAACTGCGATCAGTGTTGTAGGAAATTTGTTTTGGCATCACACCTAAAGAGGCACCTTAAATTTCATTCAATAGAAAACCCTTACTTGTGTCCTTTTTGTGGAAAGAGTTTTTCATGGCTATACTATTTACAGGAGCATCAGAAAACTCATGGCAATATGACCATTCATGTGTGCGTGGAGTGTGGGAGTACATTTACTAAATCCTCTGACTTGCACAATCATCAAAAAATCCATACGCAGCAAAATCGCTACAAGTGTTCATATTGTGGAAGACCTTTCAATCATTCTGGAAACATGAAAAAACACGAGAGAGTTCACACCGGAGAGAAACCATACCACTGTTCTTCATGTGACAAGTCCTTTCGATGCTCAAGTTCTCTACTGAAACATAAGAGAAAGCATTGTCCAAAGTTGTTTGAGTGAAGTTTATCTCTAGGTCTGCCATTGTATGAGACACCCGAAGATGACGTTTCTCACAAAACCGCTCTTTGATTTCATTGAGTCATTTTCAACTCTGTATTTTGTTTGGTTTCGGTACAATCGCTATTATCAATATGATATTGACAAGCTTGTTTGAACTTCACGAGCATACAGACATTTGCTGTGACTTCTGCATGGGTTTATGTGATTTTAATAAACTGCTGCATATTTTAAAGCTAAACCAATAAACATGTCGGTATGATTTGTGGATCTGGATAGAACTGTATTTGAAAACAACGGAATTATAATCGTGTGTCCAAACAGAGAATGCCATTGCATAAGATGAAAATGTTCTTTACTTTGAGCTGGAACTCTGCCACCCATAAAATTGCAGAAATCTATTTATTTTCATAGTGAAAATATTATTTAGGACACGTTATTTATTTTCACTGGCTCAAGTTATAAAATATAGATGTAAACCATTTCCCTAAACCATTTTTAATTAAGCCTATTTGGAAAAAGTGCACAATGTAGCATGTTGAATCAGTGCATATTTTATAGAATTTTACTGACAAAGATTTTTATGAACAAATAAAGTACTTGTACACTTGTTCATCATAATACTTAAAGGTACACAAAAATCTGATTCATCAAACAAATAAAATAGGGACATTCTTTTGTGAGAAATCTATACAGAATCATAAGAAATCTTCAATAAATTAAAAGTACAATAACGTTGTAATGTGATGTGATATGATCAAATCAAGACATCTATATACCTTGGAATATACTGAATCATTTCAAAGGAAAAATTACCTAGAAATTCCTATTATGAATAGTATAAATAAATGATCATAATTTATGAGATAGAACTTTTTTGGTAAATAGACACTTAAATTAGATTAGTCAAATTATTGGCCAGTGGCAATTTATGTGTATAAATGTTTGTTAATCCTATGTTAACTTAAACTGAAAGCATTTTAGTTTTACAAATTATCAAGAAAAACAATTATTTAAAAGATCTTACATGTTCCTCTTAATAGACATTTGGTTTTGCAATCTAGACTAACAAACACACACTTTCTAAGAAAAATCTTTCATGAAGCGCATGTGGAATGTCTTCAGTCTTTGTATAACATCTTCCATGATCTCCTCTCGAGTTGCCAAACAAAGCCTGAAAGAAAAGTAAAAGGTTTTTATCTGAACAAGATGAAAGACTTTGAGATTCTTTGATTTAGGAATCTAACAATAATTCAATCACAACAATAAATCCTTTTAATTTTAATAACATTTTCAGCATCACCGATCAGGTAAGTTGATTAATGTATCAATCTCTTTAGAAAAGACAGTGATGTGCTTTGAATTTGTATGAGGTAATGATATATATATTCGTTGAACTACCTGATGTGATAGGTATCCTTTTTTTGTCCATATTCACAGCCTGGTCTCACATGAAGACCAGTCTCCTCCAGCAAATGCAAACAGTACAGCATGTCCGGCTCCATCTCTCTATCCTGAGAAGACAGAAATACAGATATATACAGTATAAAATTTGCCTTTAAAGCACAAACGTGTCCAGGGACACTCAACGGGGCAATTCCTAGAGTTCCTAATATTCTGTCTTTGTGTTTTCGCAAGGTCTTGCAAGTGACCACCCCAATGCTACTTATTCTCAGTACCTGGTCTGTTTGACTATGTCTTTGTTAAATGACATTTATCTGTTGACTTTAGATTTTCTAATGTTTCTTATGATTTTCTAATCAATGTTCATTACTTCAAGTTGTTTCTTCTCAGAGGTTTGTCTACTGGCTCACAATTTACATCACATGTATTAGGGGCTTTTTGATAATACTAGTTTTACATCAGCACCTGTCATAAGACATGTTAAAATGTCAGCGAGAGACATTTAGGGACGAAAAGGTTTCTGCCATCGTTGCTATTTTGCACTAAGCTTTGAAATAAAACAGGATTTTAAAACAAATTTTGACCTTGGCCCATTCTATTGCATTTGGAGGGAAGTGTAGACGTGGAAAGACAAAAAATCCCCCCTTCAATGGGTGGCAGGTGATCCCCGGCAGCTCATCAAAAACCTTCTGAGTCCGATGACTGTTGTTACGTATCATGTTTTTAATTGACTCGACCTCCTGATAGAAAAGACAAAACATTTTTAAGTTATGTTCTGAAGAGACACAAAGACAAAAACTTTATCGTCTACATTCAGCTATGATGTAATTGTCAAATTAATATGTAAACATTTTAATGATAGCAGAGCTTTGACTTCAATGGAACAGTTTTTACACAACAATAACGATTCATGGAGGTTCAATAGTTCCCATAAGTAACTAACGCATGGAGCTGCGGCTAAACAAACCGATGGTGACGAACTTTTAATCCATTTAAAGATGCAAATCATTTAATGAATGAAAAGATTTAAGAAATAAAGCATTTAAAGAGAAAACATAACTTCTTGGAACTATCTGAAGGCTACTTGAATCACTTGACAACTTTAGTGGTCACGACAGGTGCCCCGGCATTAGCATGTGATGTTAAATTTATCGGCTAATGTAAAAAAGAACGTTTAACAAATGTTTTTATACACAACCATGTTACAATTTTCTAGGTTTAAATACCCTGCTTATTCGTTGCTCAAATGTTACGTCCTTCACAGAGATGCAATATCTAATATACAACATTTAAAATAACATTGTTACACCAACCTCCGAGAAGATGGGGAATGAGGGATCTCCAGATTTTGGAGGATCTGCCATGAGGTCAAGTGCAATTTGTCCAGCAACTACTGTGCAGCTCTCGTTGTTGAAAAGTTTACGGATGTAATCCATAACTGCAGGGTCAAAATTCACCAGCTCCATGTAGCCACCACGAAGTCCACATCTGGGTATAAAGAACGCGACAAGTTTGATATTCAGTCTACTAGATAGACTGTCCATGGTATAAACTTTAAATGGAGAAGGGTACATGATACTTTGCATATAACATCAGGAATCAAAAATATTTACTCTCCCATGAAGCCTTTGGAGGCAGAATTGAAAGAGGCCATCTCCACAGCACTGGAAATAGTTGATCCCATTTCCGATAACACTTTCTTATAAGAATAATACTCAGCTCCCTCTCCATATATGCAGTTCTGGTACACCTGGGGTTTAAAATATGTTCAGCTCACTGAAGACCAAGAGGTTTAGAAACATTTGCATTTGATCATATCACCTCATCAACCAGTAGGAGGAGCTTCTTTTCTGCAGCAAACTCAATCACTTCTTCAATGGACTTTCGACTCTGTACATGACCTGGTAAAATTAAAGGGATATTTCAACAGCAAATCAACATTTCCCCATGTTTTACTAACCCTCAAGGCATCCTGACTGAATATGGTTTTCCTCTTGAAGAAAAATGCAGTCCAAGTTATAATATCACGTATCATTTTACTTGAATGGGAGTGAATGGGCGTCAACTTTTTGAATCTACAAAAAGTGCATTCGTCAATCAAAGAACTGCTTGATATGGCTCTGTGGTCTTAACAAAGGTATTCTGAATCGAATCAATGCGGTTGTTAAAGAGAAATATCCACATTGATAGCGCTATTTACGTTGCTGTCTTCTGTTATCCCTCGGATGCACGTAAACCTGAGGCTTGACATTTTAACTTAGACAACATTGCTTTACAAGAAACATGGGAACATTTTGATTTGCTGGTGAAATATCCCTTTAAAAGAAAAACAATGATGAATCTTCGATCATGTGGTGTGGTTATAAGCTTTAAATTACGTGGAACCATTATGCAAACATCAAAATAGCTGCCTGTGCCCTTTCCAAGTCACTAAGAGAATTAATAAAAAATGGTTGAAAAAATCATATAGTCCAACAGGGCAATCAATAGCTGTTAAATATGGGGCGTAAAGTTATTCACATTTCTCCATGAAAGAAAAGTGTTGAAGCGTGGCCATTGAAAACAATATTTTGGTAATAAATGGAAAATAAATGTGATTTCTTCTGTGCAATGATAAGGATCAGCCCTGTTTCATCGGTTACCTGTTGGATTCCCTGGGTTGCAGATATATAGCGCCATGGAATTGCAGGTCCTTTTGCCTTCTACGAGTGCTCTGCGAAGCTCTTCCACTGGTAGTGTCCAGCCCTGCTCCTCACATAACCAGTAAGGTACCATAACAACTCCCTGGCTTACTACAGCCAGGTTAAATGAGGAGTAGGAGGGTACGGGTATAAGAACACCCGTCTGACATGAGTCCTCATTCTGAACAAGCAGCTTCAGCATTATCTACAACAAAAAGTATTACCAACTTATTTTACAGCAATTACACGCCTTTTGTAAGAAATTGTGTGAGTTGGTAACACCTTATAGTTGATAGCTTAAAGTGAAGGTAAAATGCTATTTCATGCATTCTGACTTCTTTACACTGTTCAACCTGCTGGTTTCTCATGCTTAACATGGTAAACTTGAGTTGGACCTATGACATGTCTGTGCTTGATACACTCCCCCAGCACTCTAACTAGTCTGGATCCCTGTTTCGTAAACTATAGGGAGAGAAGTTTGAGGTGTGTTTGTTTGTTCATGGCATTTCAATGATGGATGTTATATAAAAGTTGGATATAACACTGGATTTGGAGATTGTTTGAAACTGATAGATGGCACGGTTCCAGTGCTAAAAGATGCTGGACATGAACTGCACGCGGTAAGTCAAAACTCAAAGTCATATATTTGTTCTTTGTTGGCAATCATTGTGTATGTGCATAATGTAAACAACATGAAGGGATTAATGTGATGATGTGTTGTGTGCTCGTGCTGTTGTTCCATCTCACTGGCTACCTCCAGAAGCTCGTGTTTTTCTGGAAATAATCATACAGCTGTATCTCTCTTTTATAAATGTGATCAAACTAAATACTCTTCAAAGATACTACGTATGCTATACTACTGTAAAGGTACTCACAATTAATGTGAGACTGGAACATCGAAGGAATTGGAATGTGAGAACTGTGTGTGTTACCTGAACTTTACTAAGGAGGAGAACTTCAGATGTTAACATATTTTTTTCTCTTGAACTATTCTGAGTGTGGTATGCAATATCAGACCTCTCTGGTAGATAACCTTTGACCCTTGCCCATGCAGTAACTGTATTCATGGAAAATGAAGAGATTTTTTTTTCTTTCATTACGTCATCGTTCATGCACCAGGCAACCAACAAGACAGAGACTGTAAAATAGCCTGGGAAAACAAATACTCTAATGATCTAACCATGAGAGCCCGCTGCGATCCAGATGTGAGGAAGATGTTTTCAGGTGATGAAGGAACTCCTCCATCTCTTCTGGAAATAAACTTAGACACACATTGTTTGATTTTGGCAATTCCACTCGAATCTGTGTACGAGCCTGAAGAGAGTGCTATTGTGAGCATCACAAATAACAGATAACCTCATATTTGTTATCTTCCTTTTGCCCAACAAGTTAGGCAGTAAGCTAATACATTTTTTGGAAAGTGATCAATTGCAGTGACAAACTCTTGAGCTATAATCGGTATACTGAGCTCTGGAATTTATGAAACTGAATAAAAAGGACATTCAAAATTTATTAGAAGTAAGTAAGTACATTAAATATGCTGTTAGGACATAAAACACTTGTACTGTATAGTGAAACTAAGATATTTCAAATCAGAATGACACTATATGTGGTCAACTCACCAACGCTTCCACCCGCACATTCGTTAAGTAGACATTTTGCTCTTTGTGTGACATCCAATGGCAGACTGTCATCCTGCAAAAGAGCAGGATAGAAACAAGCAGCAAGGACCTGAAAAAAACACGATCGTTCTCATCCATTATGGGTTTATAAACATCGACTGAGATCATTCCATTCCATTCCATTTTCTACCGCTTTTATCCGAACTACCTCGGTCACGGGGAGCCTGCGCCTATCTCAGGAGTCATCGGGCATCAAGGCAGGATACACCCTGGATGGAGTGCCAACCCGACTGAGATCAATCTTAGATAAATATGATGTTTTTAAACAAACGTCATCTGAAAGATTTTATAAATAACTATATTACAAAAAGCAGATGTAATGAGACGTTTTTACCGATTTAGTCATGTGACATTCCACATATACAGTAGGACTACCGTATTTGTATTTGAACTATCTATGTTAATCAACTGCTTCGTGTGGGAACTCAATTCAGAGATCTCAGAAATCAAATGTAAAAATATAATAAAAACAAAGGACAAAGTTATGTTTTTTTTCTTCACAATATTATGAAGGTAAAGTGTGTGTTAAAAAAGCTAAGAGTGATTTAAATTGGTACATTTTTACACATTATAACTTATGTCTTATATTTATCTTATCTTATATTAAAACATTTGTGAGGTCAAAAGAACCCCACACATTAAGAGTTCATTAAACATAGTAACCAACTACAGCAACTTTGTCAAACTTGTTCTTATGTCGCCCCATTTACAATACCACCGTGACCCCGGAAACGGCGGTTCTTTGTCTTACACGTAGGTGTGTTTGTTTTGTGCCGAGCGCATGCGAGTGTTTGTTTTGATAGCACTCGGAGTCTACGTCATAACCCTGCCCTTGTGTTTCCCCCATCAGGCTTTCCCCTAAACAGTTTCTAATCACACTTTCCACCTGTAGATTATCACCGGCCATTAGGTTGATCGCTTTCCCGAGTTGTCTCATCTGCTTCCCATTAGGTTTCCCTATTTAATCCCTCTTGTTCCCTCATCTTGTGTCAGACCGTTGCTTTGTTCATAGCCTGCACTGACTGCCACAGACTAACGTGTCTAGCCTGTTAGAAGCCTTGTTATTGTCCAAGTATTGTCATAGTCATAGCTTTGGCAAGCTTGCCTTTTCCCGTAGATCCTCTCCTAGTATTAGGATTCCTGCTTACCCTGTTTATCAGCTCTCTGCTCCCTGCAGTTCCCGCTGGCGCTCCTAACTTCCTCTCTATCCGGGGTCCTGACACATCACCACCTTCGAGCACTCGTCTCCAAGTGGACAACCACAGATTCGCTCCTCATGAGTTCATCGGGTTGAGATGCCTCCCCGCACCGAGCCTCCACAACTGGACCGTCAACCCGCGTCTTTTCCGCACCTACAGATTCTATTAGATTCTTCCGGGTCGAGCATCTCCCCGTGTTTGCCAGCGTATCCCTGAACTCTTGTGATTACCTATCTAGTGTTTTGTCTAAATAAATTCATTATCAAAACCCCTGCAATTGAGTCTCCATCGTCGTGTGTCATAACAGAACGGTCTGACCGCGCACGTGACTCAGCAGAGGTAGAACCTCTGCACTACAACAACAGCACTACAACAACAGGGAGCCTTGTTGGGCCAACAGGAATCTCGCCTTAATTCTGCAACTCAGGAGGTAGGAATTCTGAATGCTCAGGTGGCGGATCTTTTCCGAGCTGGAACCCCACGCCAACAACCCACCCCTCTACGGTGGAGATCCTAATGCCCGTCGGGAATTCTTGTGCCAATGTGCCCTGGTGTTCGCACTGCAGCCGCGTCGTTACGCCTCCGAGGAAGCTAGAGTGGCGTATGTGCACTCTATTGCGGACGAAATTGCTGCTCTTGACCCTCCGCGAGTTGTTGAGAAACTCACCAACCTTTGCTTACGGATCGAGAGCCGCGTCAATGCCCGTCGCCGCCGACGACCCTCCCCCACATCTTGCCGTGCTCGGGAGGCGGACAATGCTACTCCTCCTACCAGCTCTCCTCCGGTGGAAGAACCTCTTCCAGCCAGAAGCAGCAATGTCTTCTTCAAGGACTATGCTTTTACTGCGGCAAGGCCGATCATCAGGTGCTGCAGTGTCGACTAAAAGCCTCCGCGCCAGAAAAGCCACCAGAGTTTGTGTGGGCGCCACTCCCTTTTCCTCTCTGGCTTCCCGTACTCAGCTGCCATTTCATCTTGTGCTGGAAGGTACCACTCACACTGGTCTTGCCTTGGTGGATTCTGGCGCTGAGGGGAACTTTCTCGATGCCTCCATGACCCGCAAGTGGAAGATTCCAGCCATACCCCTCCCTGGACCAATCTCTGTCTGAACGCTAGCTGGACATCCCTTCACCTCGATAACCCAAGTCACCCCACACGTAAGCCTATTCCTTTTGGGCAACCATTGTGAGTGTTTAAAGTTGTACATCCTCGATTCCCCCAATACTCCCATCATATTAGGGCATCCTTGGTTGTCACAGCATAACCCACACATGGATTGGTCCAATAATTCTGTTTTAGCCTTGAGTAATTTCTGTCATGTGTCTTGTCTTGGTCCTTCTCCTTCTCCTGTTGTCTTGTCTCCTGTGTTTCAGGTCGAAGCCGCTGATTTAACCGGGGTCGCAGGGGAGTATCACGATCTTCGGTCCGTCTTCAGCAGGTCACGAGCCACCTCACTTCCCCCGCATCGCCCCTACGACTGTGCCATAGATCTTCTTCCAGGCACTTCTCCCCATAGGGGTCGCCTGTATTCCTTGTCCGCTCCTGAAAGAGAAGCCATGGATAAATACATTCACGGGTCCTTGCAGGCTGGACTCATCCGCCCCTCGCCAGCCGGTGCAGGTTTCTTCTTTGTCCAAAAGAAGGATGGCTCCCTGCGCCCCTGTATTGATTATCGAGGTTTGAATGAGATAACGGTTAAGAATAAATACCCCTTACCGCTAATGTCTTCAGCCTTTGAACTTTTACAGGGAGCCCGGGTCTTTACTAAACTAGACCTACGCAACGCCTATCACCAGGTTCGTATCCGTGAGGGAGACGAGAGGAAGACGCCATTTAATACACCCTCGGGACACTACGAGAATTTGGTTCTCCCGTTTGGTTTGACAAATGCTCCTGCCGTCTTCCAGAGCCTTGTTAACGATGTTTTGGGAGACATGATTAACCGATTTGTCTGTTTACCTGGATGACATCCTCTTTTTTTCCCCCTCTCTCCAGGAACACACCCAAAACGTACGTGAGGTACTCCAGTGTCTACTGCAGAATCAGCTATTTGTCAAGGCAGAGAAGTGCGACTTTCATGCCGAAACGGTTTCGTTCCCTGACCATATAATTTCTCCTAAGGGTATTGAACCATACCCTGCCAAGATGAAAGCCGTCGCCGAGTGGCCCACCCCCGACTCTCGCAAGGCTTTACAGCGGTTCCTGGCTTTTCCAACTTTTACCAGGGATTTATCCAGGGTTTTGGCCAGGTGGCCTCACCGCTTACGGCATTGACCCTTACCAAGTCTTCATTCTAATGCAATTCCCAAACTCAGGTAGCCTTTGACATTCTCAAGTCCCGCTTTGTCTCTGCTCCTGTTCTTTGTTTTCCAGACCCTGAAAGACAATTTATTGTTGAGGTCGATGCTTCTGATGTCGGGATAGGCGCGGTTTTGTCTCAACGCTCCAGCCGTGATGAGAAGGTGCACCCCTGTGCATTTCTTTCTCACCGCCTTCTCAACGCAACTACGATATCGGAAACAGAGAGTTGCTGGCGGTTCGGCTGGCTTTGGGTGAGTGGCGCCACTGGTTGGAGGGGTCAGCGCAGCAACATCAAACGGCGGGTAGTAATGGCCGAACGAGATGTGCAAGCTCCAGAAGCGTGTCCAGCGGGCAAGCTGTTCGTGCCGGTTGCGCTCCATCCTGACTTCCTTCGGTGGTGTCATGCGTCCAGGTTGGTTGGCCATCCAGGAGTTCGGGGAACCCTGGCGTTCATACGTCAGCGGTTTTGGTGGCCCTCCTTTTCCACCGATGTCAGACAGTTTGTGTTGGCTTGCCCCATCTGTGCTCAAAGTAAGCCCTCCCATCGTCCTCCTGCTGGTCTGCTTCGCCCTCTTCCCATTCCCACCCGCCCATGGTCACACATCGCCTTAGACTTCGTCACTGGCCTCCCTCCCTCTGGCAGCAACACCGTCATCCCCACAGTGGTGGACCACTTCTCTAAGGTGGTTCATTTTGTTCCCTTACCCAAGCTTCCCACCGCCCGGGAGATGTCTCAGCTGATGGTGGACCACGTCTTCCGTCTACACGGTCTTCCAGTCGACATCGTGTCCGATAGGGGTCCTCAGTTCACCTCCCGGTTCTGGAAAGAGCTCTGTAGACAGATCGGGGCCTCTGTGAGTCTGTCTTCAGGTTTTCACCCCCAGACCAATGGACAATATGAGCGAGCCAACCAGGATCTCGAATGGAGACTCTGCTGTCTGACGTCTCAGAATCCCAGCTCCTGGTGCCAGCATCTCTCCTGGGTCGAGTACGCCCACAATTCCCTCCCCGTCTCCGCCTCAGGTATGTCCCCATTTGAGTGTTCGATGGGTTATCATCCTCCCCTGTTTCCCTTACACGAACCCGATGCTGCAATCCCTTCTGCATTGGCATTCGTCCAGCAGTGTGGTCGCACCTGGGCGAGAGCCAAAGAGGTTCTGGCCCGAACCTCACAGAGGACCAATTCAGCGGCCAATCGCCACCGGTCTTCTCCTCCTGTTTATGTATGTGGTCAGCGGGTTTGGCTCTCCACCAATGACCTTCCCCTTCGGATACCTTCTCGCAAGCTGGCACCCAGGTTCATTGGGCCATTCCGCATCACCCAGATGGTTAATCCGGTGGCCGTCCGGCTCAAGCTTCCCCCTAGTCTTGGTCGAGTTCATCCTGTTTTTCATGTTTCCAGGGTTAAGCCAGCCATCACTTCCGACCTCAACCCGGCCAGCAGTCGACCTCCCCCCCCACGCCTTGTGGATGGTCCTGACACATTCCCACCTTTGAGCACTCGTCTCCAAGTGGACATCCACGGATTCGCTCCTCATGAGTTCATCGGGTCGAGACGCCTCCCCGCACCGAGCCTCCACAGCTGGGCCGTCACCCCTTGGCTTTTTCACACCTACGGATTCTATTAGATTCTTCCGGGTCGAGCATCTCCCCGTGAATTGGGTGGCAGCGTATCCCTGAACTCTTGTGAATACCTATCTAGTGTTTTGTCTCAATAAATTCATTATCAAAACCCCTGCCATTAAGTCACCATAGTGGTGTGTCATGACACAATACAATGACACAAGAGTTACTTCTAACATAGCTGAACCGTCACAAAAACTGTATTTAGTTATTCACTGAAGAGGTAACACCTTACAATGAGGTTGTAATTTTGTTAACATTAATTAATGCATTACTCAACAGGAACTACCAATAATTTGAGAGCATTTATTAATCCACATTTCAACATTTAAAATTTTATTGACATTACCTAACATTATTAAAAATCATTATTAAAACCTTGTAGTGTTCACTATTAGTTCATGTTAGTAATAAATTCAATGATATTGTAAAGTTTTACCAATGCTTTTAGTTAATTACACTGCTTATCAGCATCATGCCTTTCTAGTCATTCTTTGCAAAGTGATTGAAATATGGACAGTTGCTACTGTACCTGTCGAACAAATGTGATGGGTTTTATCCCTCCACTGTGAAGGTCACCGGAAGACAAATCAAGCACTGCTTTATAACCTTTTCTCTTACCCTACATATAAAACAAATTAAAGTATTACAAACACACTTTGAAATGTTAACCAAACCATTAGCCAAACAGTGACGTCGATTTAAAAAACAACATGTTAACTTTTACTTTGTCATTATCATTGACTACATCATTGACTCATTTGCAAAATATACTTTTTAAATGAAATGAGCATGTATTAAATAAGGTTAGATGATTCAAAAAAGAAGATGAAATAGGGTCAAAATGTAAAATCACACCTGTTGTATTTCGGCTTTGATCTGCGCAGCATGTCTCAATAAAACGTCTTTCTCTGAAAGTGAAGCGTTCCTTATCACTGGACAGATATCTCTCAGGAAAGACATCCTTGTGAAGAATTAACACGTGTTGTCTTTCAGTGATGTCTATTTTCTTTGTATTGACTTGTAACAGCTGTCTTCATTTGTATTTCTGGAGCACTTTAGATCAGCGAGATCTTCACATTAAAGCTAAATATTCGAAGGTAGTGTAAAATGAAACCCAAATCTTTAGGCTTTATTCATGAGAAAAACTTATCAGGAAAGGGTTGGGCATCTTGAGATATTAACATTTGGCAAGACACCCTGGGCAAATAAGTGACTATTCCTTGTTCAACATCTCATGACAGGAAAATGATCTAGTACTGTTATTCCAGTTGAGATCTAGTAAAGCTTTTCACAATCACAAATCAAGATTTATAATTTTGTGTTTCCCAAAAGCATTTAGAAACAACATATTTTTTGGATGGCAGACACTAAAATCAGTTTACCGAACATTCAGTCCGAGCTTAATTTTTGCCAAGATCTTCTTCGTTCAGTGGTGTAATGTGTTACTTGTGTAGAATACTGACCAGAGTTAGTCTTTAATGATCACTGAAGCTAAACAGAAACCAGTCAATAATTATCTTCATACCTTTGCTCATCTGCATAACACAAAAGAAGATATTTTAAAGAATGTCGGTAGCAGGATAAACAAATAGGTCCAGGCCTTGTTCGGTTAGCAACATCTTTAAAATACCTTCTTTTGTGTTCTGCAGAAGAAAATCAAATAGGTTTGAAATAACAATACGTTCAGTAAATCTCTTCAAAGTCAAGAAAGTCTTTCATCTTTACATTCTGTCTTCAATTTCACACAAATCTTCAAACAAAACTAAAGATTACAAAGCTGTGAATAGGTCCTATAGCCTGGCCAGAATGAGTGACAATACGATATTCGGGTGGCATCATTTTCAAATTTTTCAGATTAAATTGACAGATCATTATTTAATAGATAGAACAAATAACAAGCTTTCAATGTTTCATTGTTTACTTGTCGGCTGGACAATTGTATAATATATCACTTAACATTATGCCAATAGAATGTGTGAATAACCATTTTTCTATCAATTTCTTCCATTTCCATTTATTTACAGCGATGCCATGGTGAAATGCATGTACACTGGCAAGTCTCTCACAACAGTTTACAATAAACACTGAATTCATTTCACAATTAATATGCAACCATATTAAAACCATAGATATCATTAAATAAGCTATATATAAAAATAAATGCACTTCATTACCCTGTGTCTGAATAAAGCTATGTTACAAACATAAACAAAGGCTTCAATGTTAAGTCAGTTAGAGTACTTTTGTCAAAAAAAAGACATCACATGCATTAATGAACATTACACTTTTGAACGACCAACCATGTGTTGGCCTTGTTACAATGTTTGGGTGCACAATGTATAAAGATCACATTTAAAACCGAAGCACCCACAGACACCAGTGAACTTAACCAAACCCGGATATATTGAAAGCATATTTGTCGATTGATACTGTACATCCTAAAATGTCAAGTAAAAACATGACTTTACTGTCAAAAAATGATGTGATAAGTCATGGCAAAATACAGTTTTTAAATTACCTCATCAAATTAATGTGAGCAATTTCAAGTTATAGCAGTAGTCATGATTCAAAGACTTGGGTTCTGTTCTAAAGATAAAATAGGTGGAAAGATTTTAGAGTGTTTTGGTTTTTTACATATCGAGCTGCATTTACACTGTAAATCTTCTTTCTTGCAAGACAGATATCAAAAATACACTTGCCTGGCCAAGAAAAGAGTCATTTCATTTAGATTGAAATGATCACTATAAAACCCAAATCAAGCTAAGAAAACCAACATGACCTGAACCCCAGTGATAGTCTTTGGGATGTCCTGGTGAAGACTTGGTCGATTCGCTTTGACTCGTATGTCATAAATATAAGATCTTGTCGAAAAATGCTGCACATGGCAAGGTTGTTGATAGATTGCATGACAAATGTCTGTCGTAGCCAAAGTTAAATATACAAAATATTAAAGGGCACGACTTTATTTTTGGCCAGGCAGTCTGGGTAAAATTCAAACCGCTGTATGTTGTATGTTGAAGCTACACTGTTTCAACGTTTTTAACTCCAACTCCAGGCTATCTGGAAAACCAAGTTTACTAAAGGAATAGTTCACCCAAGCATGGAAATTCTTTCGCAATTTATTCACCCTCGTGTCATTCTAAATCTGTATACATTTCTTTCTTCTGCAGAACACAAAATGAAGATTGTTTTTGAAGAACATTGTTAACACAATAACATTGGACCCCATTGACTTCCACTGTATGGACACAAAAAACTGAAACAATTCTCAAAATATCTTCCTTTGTGATCTACAGAAGAGAGTGCTATTATTCAGGTTTTCAACTACATGAAGGTGAATAAATTATGAATATTTTTTTTATTTTAAGCTATGTAGCCACTACTAGAGTTACAGCTTTGTTGAAAAATAACCCACACATACATACAAATGACAGTTTAGAATTTTGGTGTCTGTAATGTTTTGTTCATATACGTCTGTATTTGCAACCCAGTTTCACTTGTCAGATCTTCTTACTTTTTCCTAAAAACAAAACAAAAACACACATTAGAACACATGCATGTTTCTGACACCAGCACAGTCAATGAAGATATGATGATGATGATAATTCAGATTGGGGCGCATGAACCTGGTGAATGCTACAGTGATTTGGAGGGTTGGGTCGATCTGTGCTACAGATTTCACAGCCTGGTCTTGTGGATTTATTTATGAATGTACAGGAAGGGCAGGACCACCCCAACTAAAGAGAGAGACAGAGAGAGAGAAACAAATCCCACTATTAGCTAAGCAATTAAACTACATTACATAAATATAAGTTATAAAGTTTATTCAAAACTAGAGTTATTACAACCTTGTAATTCTGCAAAGTATATCTGGGACCAACACATTTCTAAACCATCAGGATTGTAAATAATTAAGCCTTGTAAACATTAGCAATGTACTTAAACGGTAAATGTCTGTCAGATTATGTAATTATTACCTGTGTGTTACTGGATTTCAGTTTGGACCCTCCGAGTTGCAAAATATCAAGGTTAATGATGTCATTGACGTTAGGTTTCTCTGTGCCAGTACCACCTGCTCAAGCAGACAACCACAATATATCAAGTCCTGACTATGACCAGATGCAATTATTGCTAATAATCTAATCAGAATCATTAACGATTACAATTCACTTACTGTACTGTCATACTTTTGAACTTACTGTCCGATTCAGCTTTATTTACAATTTAGTATTACTCTCTCTCATTAAAGGGGGCATATGAACAATTTTAACTTGGGTTTTTGGTGCAATACAATGAGTTTATTTGTTTTTAAGGTTCTAAAATGCGTACGATTTTTACAACACTCATCGCTCTGAAAGCTCAGTGTGCTCTGATTGGCCAGTTGATCAGTGCGTTGTGATTCGCCGAATACCTCATACGTATGAAGAAATGTGAAGCCCTTTTCCATAACAGCAACCATCCAGGACGAGGCCGATTGTCAGTTATTCTCCCCTCTCACTCGGAGACGTTTCACGTCACAACAGTTGAAAAAGCAGTATGCTAATACCTGCAGTGTCTGATTAAATCATGAAACCAGCGGATCAAAACCGCATATGCAGGCGTAGCGGAGGCTGGAGAGTGTGTGAAAGCCTAGAGGGCGCACCTCTCATGGGTCAGTTTGCCTTGCTACCCACTTGGAGTGGATTCGCATCGGACCGATAATAATATATAGCATAAATACAAGAACATGAGTGCATAAAGAGTAAAACCAGCATCTAGTTGGGATAATGTAACCAGAAGGACGCTTTACAGAGGTATGTTTTTATTTCGTCTCATGCATTTCTGCTGTGACATGGCGGCTGCAGCACCATGGCTGTGATGACTGAATATTTGGGCGGCATCATGCAAACATGACTACATACTGACATTTGTTAATTTTGACAGCAAGTTTTGATTTAGTTCTAGTCATAGTCTTTTGACGTAAATGCAATTTAGATTAAGTCACATTTTACTCAACACCATCGTTTTAGTTTTAGTCTAGTTTTAGTCTACGAAAAATGAAAAACATTTTAGTAAAATAAATATAGATTATATTTAGTCTCCTAAAATCAAAATGGATTAGCTTTCCTTTGGCTCAGTTGTAAGAGCATGGCATTAACAATGCCCAGGTAATGGGTTCGATCCCAAAGAATTGCAGAAACAAATGTATAGGATAATGCAATGTAAGTTGCTTTGAATAAAAGCGTTTGCCAAATGCTTGGATGTAAATCATTTACTTGGTGTAATTAAATGTTCCATACAAAGATTCAACTGTTTTGATATCATTTATTTCACCTTAGAACGAAATTAAACCAGGTCTTTAATTTTATTTTTCAGAAAAAAATCAGCAAATAGATATGCATTTTTGGAACACAGAACATTAGACCATGAACGACATGTTCCAGTTCATTCAAACCCATTTGACTCAAATGACTCGTTACGTAGGGCGTATTCATTCAGTTCATTCAACCAATGAATGCTCTCACACTCAAACGCTATTGGCTCATGGCATGCCTCTTTGAAGAAAATAGCTGCCTGCACTGTCTTTGCTTTAAACAGTAGTTGATGAGGAATAGCTTTCAAAAAGTCATAAATTGCATTAGATTTCTTTAGTCATGTAAACATGTTACATATTTTGATCGAATTTACAGTTTAACTCACATCATTACTTCACTAATGAGTAGAAGGCAGCGCTGGTTTTTCTTTTGGCTGACTTTGTGGCATTTCACATTATGCAGCAGCTTGTGTTAGATGATAAGTAAACAGGCATTTCTTGTTAATGCATTCAGTTTTATTTAGTTATCGTCCTTTTTTCGTCAGTGAAAACATGTCGTTAACGATTACTTTTCTTCTTAGTTTTTGTCAACGTAATTAACACTGATACTGACGTAAAAATGTGTGGCGTGACTGAAACTAAATAACAAAGCATAAAACACAACAACAATTCCAGAAACAAAATAACAAGTCAGAAACCACAACGACAATTCAGGAAACAAAATAACAAGTTTGATAACAGTCTGTGTATCTTTTGGTCATTTGTTTTTCGGTTTGAAATTGAACAAACGGGAGTGAGAAAACGGAAATGGAAAAACGAGAATTCAAGTTGATTTTCACCGGTAAAAAACAGCTTGAAAACTTGTTTTCCGCATGTGGGTTTTATGAAACGCTCCCTTCCACTGATTGGCCAATCAAAGATCAGCAAGCAACGTTTTGGCGCACTATCACATTCAAACAAAATACCTACCTTTTACAGTTTTAATGATTTGTAGTTGTGGTTTTTGACTTGTTATATTGTTTCTGGAACTGTTGTTGTGTTTTATGGTCTCTTATTTTGTTATTGTTGATATTGCGTTGTTCTTTTATTTATTATTATTAGTGGTGGGCCGTTAACGGCGTAGACTCTTATCGCGCGATAAAAAAAATGTCGCCGTTAATCTATTCTCAAAGTTGGGTTGGGAGCTTGGTCTATACAACGCAAGCTATGATGACTTTCACCTTGATATTTTAGCGCGGATGTATACCAGCTTAACTTCACTGTACGGGGCGAGAACGAGATTTTTCAACTCGCGTGATTCGCATCATTCGCGGAAGCAGAAGCCGCCTCATCATCTCATAACCAGGGCTTCATTCGCGCGATTCGCGCAGCAAGTAGGTCTATTGGCTCTTTGCATTAACATATAAATCACTCGCGCTTGACGCGCCATTCGCGTTTGGTCTGAACACAACATAACGTTACTGTGAAATTACCGCATCAAACGTGACGTGCTAACATGGATGCAGCTATGAAGCCGCCGGGTTTGCTTCAGGGAATATTAATTTTTAAGAAACTTCCCAATAGAAACATCGACAAGACTAAGGTTGTTTGCACCTTGTGCAATGCGGAATTGGTTTAAAAAAAACACTTTCTCTCAACAGGTAGTGGTCTAGCTTTAGTTGAAACCAGTAACTTTGTATTGAGATCTAATGTATTATGGCTCCTGTATGACATATCGCTTGTTGCTCCCTCACTCTTTGTAAGTCGCTTTGGATAAAAGCGTCTGCTAAATGACTAAATGTAAATGTACTGTAGGAGCTCTTCCAGTCTCAAGTACCACCTAAACGGAAATCATCCCTGAGCTAATGTGGAAGTAAACACAAGTTCATCTTATTGAACATAATTTAATTTTCATCACCAATTATCATAGTAGAACAGCTTTCTCAAGCAGTTTGTGATGCATTTTGGAAACAGGAGATGAGCCCCTGGTCTAATGCGCCACCTGGCTTGAGAAACCCGTTCTCAAAGACTTACTTTTAGTCATTATTTGGGTAGCACACATATTCTGAATGCCTTCGGCAGAATTCAAATGAGCCATTTTAATCTAGATTAATCTAGATTAATCTTGGAATTAATCTAGATTAATCTAGATTAAAAAAATTAATCTATGCCCACCACTAATTATTATTAATGTTTTTATTTCGCTTTCAGATTTGTATTTAGTTTTGCAATTAGTTGTTTTGTTTTGCACCTTACGGCCACCGTACTTTATTTGCACAAACAGTTATATAACACACTAAATCAAAAGCAAAACAAGAAATCCTGTCATAAAACGCCTTTAAGAAAATGTGACATTGTTGTCTTAAAATCAATAAATACTGTCATACTTAACCTCCCTGGCAGCCAAGAGGCAGACGCAGGATGATAACAAGAGGCGAGAGAATTTATCTATACATACAACTGCGGAAATAATTAAGAGAAATGCTGATCTGAAATGCAATGGTCTCTTAATTTTTTCTGCAATGTATATATACTGTATATATACTGAACAAAAAGGAAGAAAGATGCGAGATTGTGAGACTAGTGAGCTCACCTGAGCTGCTGTGAGTAAATCGAGGAGGTAGCGTGCTGTATCCTCTCCAGTCATGGCTAGCAGGGCTGCTGCTGCTGCTGGCTGTCGTGAGGGCAGGTGTGGGGTTTGGTGCCGGTGTCAA
Organism: Triplophysa dalaica; assembly: GCF_015846415.1. Lineage (NCBI taxonomy): Eukaryota > Metazoa > Chordata > Actinopteri > Cypriniformes > Nemacheilidae > Triplophysa > Triplophysa dalaica. The sequence continues at coordinate 26,977,565 of NC_079544.1, forward strand.
CATTAGGGCGGCGTTCTCTTGCTCCTGCTGGCACTGCTGTTGACTGAGACAGGCGTGACGGGCAGACAGAAGGTAGAGGAATGCTGTGTCACCATCTCTACAGATGCCATACGACGCTAAGGAACGGACGTCAGTACACAGACACTGTCCGATCACCCAGCGCTGCACCTTGGGGTGAAAGCCATACTCAAGAAACATCTGCAAGGGAAATTGTATAACTAAAGAAAAACAGAAGGACAGCAACCAGAAAAGCTTAATTCATGAAGCGTGATCTTTTTACCTGCTGCTTCATAGAGGAAACAGTCATATGGGGAAGGATTTTAACAGTGACACAACAAGATGACGTTGTATCCTCTACTACAACAGCTAAACTGAATATACAAACAGCAGAAGGTCAGTCGGCATAATAACATAGATACATTATGACAAAAAACATAAAATATTTAATATTAAAATCCCTAAAAAATCGGACATTCTTCAAAGAACTGGTCCTTGATGGATGCCTTGAATTTGGTGGCATTTAGTGGTAAGATTGCGAATTGCAACCAAAGGCCCGCTCCATCATGCTTCCATCTCCCTTTCCAAGCACTACGGTGGCTGACACAATGCTAAGATGTCGTCACGTTTTCACTTCTTCGCTGAAGCAGATAACGTATTTAGGAAATGCGCTCTGTAGAGCAGTTTGTCAATTTAGAGCTACTGCAGAAACAACATGCTGAATTAAATGTAAGGGGACCCGTGGTGTATATGTAGATATAAATACCTCATTCTAAGGTAATAAAAACATAACACTTAATTTTGTAAGGTCTTTCTTGAGCTCTGAAAACATATTTTTGTATATTATATTCCATTTCTGTCAAACAAACAACCACCCTCATTTTTAAGTGATCCTGAACGTTATAAATACACAAATCACGGTGCTGCCCTTACAGTCCTGACTACCCTATAGACACATACAAGTGAATGGTAAAGCTGCCGTTTTTCTGGATAAAAAGAACAATACCATTTACACCTCTGTTAACTTTCACTGTAATGGCGGCGCCATTGCCGTATCGCAGAAAACAAAGTGCCCAAAGCAATGCTGAAGACTTGGTAAGGTGAATTTGATTGGAGTTGGAACTAAACAGGAAACACGTCCTCCAGGACAGGAGTGGAGGGGGAGAAAGGGGAGTTGCAACTTTTTGCTCAAATAACGGAAACTATTCTGCAGACCAATAAAAAAATTTAAGTACAAAAATAAATTGTGTTAGATGAAGTGTTGCATGTCACATAGAAAGACAAAAATGTCATGTTAACTACCCAAATGACGAAACATAGTTTTCGTTATACGCACGTACCTTATCTCGCCTTCCTCCGCATCCCTCTGCGATGGCTGGATAGTCAGTGCTATTTGATGCTGAGCCAGATCTGAGGCGTACCGCATCGCTGCACGAGTATCACCAGCCTCTATTGCTTGGGATAGCTCTATACACAACTCCTCTATGGAAGACAAAAGAGATGCATGTAAAAAAGCTGCATGTAAAATAAGGTCTGTATATTAAATAAGTTGTTTATTTGATTTTTTTTTTACGTGTTGGATTTGCAACATACATGCTCCAGACATGGTACACTGATGTAAAAAACTGAATTCATCCCATTTTTAGGATTTAACCGCTCTGAATTTGAAGCTTTTCCTCCAAAACAAAAAAAGGCCTCAAAGGCAAAAAAAAAAATATTCAGATCATAATATCAATATCACCAAGAACCCAATTTGTCATGCTATATTTCAATGGTGTTAATAGACCAATATATATTTTAATTAGAGGTGCTCCGATTGATCGGTGGCCGATCATAATCGGCCGATAATCACTTTGGGAAGTATGATCGGCGGTCTCTAAAAAGGCCGATCCAGAAAAGCCGATCAGATGACGCAAAATTGACGAGACATTTATTTTACGCGATATGAAAATGGCTTCACCGGTCTGGCAATTCTACAAGGTGTGTGAAATAGACAATGCTTTATCAATCTGATACGTGTGTACTATGTGAATTCCACGATGCGAGAAGCACCCAAAACATTTTTACACCAACAACCTCTTTAGACGTTTGAGGGTTAGTCACGTAAAGGAGTGCGAGTAGTTTTCAAAGTTAGCCTCGCGCAAAGTGAGCGGCAGTTCAGCAGCTCGAGCGCCACTCAGATGCAGAGATCGCGTCAACCAAAGATTCATTTGTTCTACCAGTGATAGAAATATCTAAAGTTAATCGTCATTTTGACGCACTACAATAAAGGCGATTTGTAATTCCCCTTTTTATCATTTCGTGTCATTAGAACGTGATCGTGAAGAACGTGATTGTGAGCGGAAGGAGGTAGACTATCGCGAAGGGACGTGTGTTTCTATTCATGATCTTACTCTCAAATGTCTGCTCAGTTTTGCTAAACGCGCATGTGGTCAACAGAGACTCGAGATGCATCCATCACTCCCCGCATACACACAGGCGCGATGTGGTGCCGTCTTTACAGAGTTTTTACTTCATAAAATAGCGTCTTTTTGTATCAATAATAGCTTTCAGGGAGTGGAAAAATATCTCGAACTGCGTTTTCTCTGTTCAGTGAAGCAGCACATATATGTGAAACCGGACAACAAAAGCAGTCTTATTGGTACATTTTTGGAAAATAAATGTTTTACATAATTTGAAAGCTGAATAATTAAGCTTTCTATTGATGTATAAATTGTCATGATATGATCATATCTGGCGGAGATATAACCGTTTACAACTCTGGAATCTGAGGGTGCAAAATATTCAAAATATTGAGAAAATTGCCTTTGAAGTTGTTCATAAAAGGCCCTGTTAATGGCCATCCACTCACAAAAATAAAGTTTTGATATATTTAATATATTGAATTTACAAAATATCTTAATGGAACATGAGAAAATTCAATCATTTTGACCCATACAATGTATTTTCGACTAACTAAAAATATTCCCGTGCTCCTTAAGACTGGTTTCGTGATCCAGGGTCACATATGACCAAACCACAGCTTTCTTGTGAGTACAAAACACCTTTTACAGGCACCTGTCATTGTTATTGTATGGACATAAGAACATAAACATTTGCTTGTAATTAGATTGTTATTTTATGTCCGACAACTGAAACATTGAATAATAAATGAAAAGTCTAAGTCTAGCACAACCTCTCCTCAGCTGTCAGTAACAGAGACATTTTTTAAAGCATCAACCCTACTGCAAGGACTGTAAGAAGCATAAAGAAATATCAGATTATCAGATAAAATAGTGTAATAAATTTGCTTTGATCATGGCCACTTTATATTGTGGAAGACAAAGGCTTTCTGGGACTCATGTCACATGCTGCTATGTTTTATGAAAATATGTGGTAACACTTTCCTTGAAGCATGTATGTTTAATGCATTAAAAAAGTAGTTTTCAAGCAGTGTAATGCACATTTTAATGCATTGTAATGTCTAATAGATAGTTGTTATTACAGTTAATTCATTATAACACTAAGCAATTAAATGTAACACGACACATTTTAAATTGGTTATAATTATTTACAACTACATATAATGCATTACAACTAGTGGTGGGCATAGATTAATTTTTTTAATCTAGATTAATTCCAAGATTAATCTAGATTAATCTAGATTAAAATGGCTCATTTGAATTCTGCCGAAGGCATTCAGAATATGTGTGCTACCCAAATAATGACTAAAAGTAAGTCTTTGAGAACGGGTTTCTCAAGCCAGGTGGCGCATTAGACCAGGGGCTCATCTCCTGTTTCCAAAATGCATCACAAACTGCTTGAGAAAGCTGTTCTACTATGATAATTGGTGATGAAAATTAAATTATGTTCAATAAGATGAACTTGTGTTTACTTCCACATTAGCTCAGGGATGATTTCCGTTTAGGTGGTACTTGAGACTGGAAGAGCTCCTACAGTACATTTACATTTAGTCATTTAGCAGACGCTTTTATCCAAAGCGATTTACAAAGAGTGAGGGAGCAACAAGCGATATGTCATACAGGAGCCATAATACATTAGATCTCAATACAAAGTTACTGGTTTCAACTAAAGCTAGACCACTACCTGTTGAGAGAAAGTGTTTTTTTTAAACCAATTCCGCATTGCACAAGGTGCAAACAACCTTAGTCTTGTCGATGTTTCTATTGGGAAGCTTCTTAAAAATTAATATTCCCTGAAGCAAACCCGGCGGCTTCATAGCTGCATCCATGTTAGCACGTCACGTTTGATGCGGTAATTTCACAGTAACGTTATGTTGTGTTCAGACCAAACGCGAATGGCGTGTCAAGCGCGAGTGATTTATATGTTAATGCAAAGAGCCAATAGACCTACTTGCGGCGCGAATCGCGCGAATGAAGCCCTGGTTAAGAGATGATGAGGCGGCGCTAAGGACGCGAATGAAGCCCTGGTTATGAGATGATGAGGCGGCTTCTGCTTCCGCGAATGACGCGAGTTGAAAAATCTCGTTCTCGCCCCGTACAGTGCAGTTAAGCTGGTATACATCCGCGCTAAAATATCAAGGTGAAAGTCATCATAGCTTGCGAAGTATAGACCCAGCTCCCAACCTAACTTTGAGAAAAGATTAACGGCGACATTTTTTTTATCGCGCGATAAGAGTCTCACTGCGTTAACGGCGTTAAGCCCAACACTAATTACAACACACACTATGAATATTAATAATGCATTCTACCCTTTAATAAATCTTTATAATGCATTATACATAAATGCTTCAAGGAAAGTGTTACCAAATATGTTACTTACTAATATTCATTAGTTAATTCATCACACTTTCTCTTTTGGTACTCAGAAAGCTTCAAATAGTTCCTATAATCGGTGATCGGTATCGGCCAATACAGCTTTCAGTGATCGAGGATCGGCTCAAAAAACCCTGATCGGAGCACCCCTAATTTTAATAATATAATATAGATTACCACACTGATACAGATACACAAGTGACACAACAACGGTACACAAAGGGCACTCTAGTAAGGAAAAACGTGTTGCAAACGAACAGGTGTCAATTCAAACTACAGCCATTGTAAATCATTCAAACTGTGGTAAATTAGTCAAAAACTGGATTGAAATTGCTAATAAATATATGATCAAGTAAAAGCAAGCTGAAATCAAGCCGGCACTTCCATTAGAAAACTTGTACCTTTAGTTGACATTGAAAAGGTAGAGCTTTTGTCTTCACACTTCACATACTGCAGTCCATCATGTGAGAGATGTGAAATGTTGGCAACTTTTAGACACAAAAGAATAAATAAAAAGGTTATTTGGTCATTAGCATTTTTCCAAAACCTGGAATATTTTTTGCCATGAATCATAATTACTATTCGCTCTAAATGTTTGTCACTGAGTTTTGCAAATATCAAAAAATGTATACAAAACTGCTTGTCAACTTTGATGCCAAAGTATTTAATCATTAAAAAAGTACAATGTTTCTTAAATTTTCCAAAAAACAGCAAATCTGGACATCCGAGGTTTCGTAATGTGGGACAGCGACAATACACAAAGATTAAGATTTCTTCCTGACTCCATTGATGGGTGACTATGAAAAGGTATGTGAAAGTGTTTCTCTGAATTCATACATGGTTGAAGATTAATGTATTTAGACGGATACTCAAAATATATGTCACTGCACAAGTGGTTTTGGGATATATTGTGCCTTAGATCCAACATTTATTGTTTAAGCACTGATCCCATTCCAACTTTGAAAACTACAGCCTTAAATCAACATCATCATTATCATCTTGTCAATTCTTAATGGTAGTCAATGGCAAGTGTAGCTCGTCACTAGGAATCAATCTAAATGACACACGGTCACTGCCGTATGGAAAGGTTTAACTGTTGGTAATGCTTTCAATTCTCTAAATAAATAAGCTTCTTCCTACCGGAGCTTTACTCTAACACTCCACTGTCTGCCTGCTTAAAACTTAACACTGTGGCAAATACTCATTTACAAGAGAAGAACTGCCTGGTATCGGACAAAGGAAAGTGGCAGCAGACCTCTGTGTGCCTCTCGCAGTGAAGACATCATGACAGTGGCCCACTCCTGAGCCTCCTGCTCGCTGCGGAAGGTAAATGTGAGGCTGTCGTGGGGTGGTTTGCTGAGACGCAGTTCATGACATCGAGCCGATGTGACCTCATACTTCACCGAGCGCAGATCAAATTCTGCTAGAGACTGAAAGAGAGAGAATAGCTTATCCTAAACATCAACAATCTTATGTTATTTACAAAACAGGTCCATTCAGTCTATTCTATGTATATGAACACTATTAGGTTTTCTATAGATATATTACAGTCTTATACCCCTTGACAACTCTGAGATGAACACAATGAGATGTCAACCTTCTAGCTTAGCAAAAATGCCTTTTTAGAAATTAGTGCGCTAGATGTTTACTTGCGGGTACTTTACAGTACGGTTAATGAACTGTAGGAACAAACAGGACATGACAGGCTGACAGACAGTTATGATCTGATAAAGGTGATGGAGGTGTGAATGATGCTGATGTACCACGCTGCGTCCTCCACGGTCGGTGTGTCTGAGCGTGAGCGTGAAGTGTCCCGCGCGGCTCGCGTTCATGCTGAGCTGCAGCCGCAGAGAGTCGGAGCCCACGCGTAGCGGCCGAACGGACACGCGCACCGACATCAGGACCGTACTGCAGCCCGAGCTCACAGACATGCTTTCAGCAGGGCGATCAGTACAGCTCAATAATAAAAACCGTTAACATCATCATCATCATCATCATCATCACGAGTGACGGGCAGCTCGTTTCAAAACAGGAAGAGGTCCGTCTGGTATTTACTGCCCCCTTGTTATTACTGTAATACACAGTTCCGAACGTATACAGAGAAAAACAAAATACATATTTCAATAAGTAAATGTCATTTTATACGGTCTATGGTTTACGTATAAAACGTGTTTAATGCATTTGCTTAGATTATAGCTACTTGCAAGCATCATATAAAATCGCAATCGCAGTTTATATGATACAATTTTTTTTTTGAATGTTACCATTCTAAGATTTTGGGGGGTGATTTTTCTCTTTGTACGTCAAAGAGAAAAGTAGTTATAGTTGTGATTTTAAACTTCAAAAGATGTCTTAATATATTTAAATATATATATATATATATATATATATCTGCGATGGGTTGGCACTCCATCCAGGGTGTATCATGCCCGATGACTCCTGAGATAGGCACAGGCTCCCCGTGACCCGAGGTAGTTCGGATAAGCGGTAGAAAATGGAATGGAATATATATATATTGATTTTATGGTGAATCTTATGATTTTAGTTGATGATTTCCTATCCATAATAGTAAAAAGGTAATAAAAATGTAAAGACTAAAAAGTAAAAAATTGGAAGTAACATTATGCTCTCTTTTAAATATTAGGTTGTATTTCTCAGTATTTTGGTAGTTGTATGTACATTTATTTATGTGTTCCAAGGTCTAAAACAACCCAACACAACATTTCCTAAAAATAATACTTTTCATTTTGCTTTAAGTACTCATTGTCATTGAAATCCTCTCGTGGTTGGGGATACTAATATGTCTGCCTGGTGGCTTCATCTCCTTTTTTATAAGGCATGTTTGCCTATTTAACTTGGCTTAATCGAATCAATGTCAGGCTAACAGGCTTTGATTGAAGCGTTGCTTATGATCCAGTGCAGAAGTACATCACTGGGTTTACACAGCTGTTGAAATAGGCTACTTAGGATCACCTTTAACCAACACTAACCGGCAGCTACCATACTTCAAAACCTACCTGTCCAGCTTCTGCTGCTTTTTTAACAGAGAGCTAACTGCAAATTTTAAATAAAAACTGCCCAGAATAGCATTTGTAATGTTTGCCTATACTCTCTATTATACCCTAAAATAAAACATAAAGGTTAAATCCTTCAAAAATCTTTCATTTTATTTGCATTTTTGTGTAATTCCATATTCCATCTTAATTTTATCCACAAAACATCTATAATAGCCTATTTTCAATATATTACACATTTGTAGTCATGTCGATCCAGGTTTTTACTCAGTCCTGTTACCCTACCACTTGATCTCTTCTGAAAAACGTTCCACAAGACACATTTACTTTCATCATCTGCAAAATTATTTGTTACTTTAAAAACGTTTTAACCGGGTAGGATACAGCAAACATGCGACGTCAAGCAGATGTTCAGATCAGTGGTGTAGTTGGGGCAGGCACACATACGCCGTATGCTTACTTTTTCCGAAGTGCTGTTTGCGTATAACGACTTCTAAAGATCTATATTAGCGTATGGCCACTTGTTCTCCAGCTTAACGTCTCCAAGCTGCTTTTGTGGTTGCTTTCCCTTTAACCGTATCGCATTCACATATCAGTCATACAATTGGTGCACTTCTTTAGAAAATTCACAAAATGTCATGCGGCCCCACCTCCGACAACCACCCCAAGCGCATCATCTTCAGTGTTGACAACTCGCCTCTGAGGAGCTCATCCAATCAATGACTGAAAGGGTCCTGCTGAAGCCGTCAGCTAATATTGATAAAACTGATCACTTTTAGTCAAAGCTGGTTTAAAGGGCTCCTCTCATCTGGCATTGACACTGAATTCACGGGTTCTCTTGCGCTGCTTTATCTCTTTACGATATTCTGTGCATCGCAAAACTTTGGTATCTGTCACAACTTTTAATACTAATTTTCTTTAAATGACACATGATGAAATGAAACAAAGCACTTACATAGCCCTACTGTTTAAAGTCAGAATCCTTACATTTTCTATGCATCCTCGTTCCCATTAAAGTCATTGCAAAGACCTTATTTTTTTCCAATTCTATAACTTCATATTCAAAGCATAAGTGAAGAATAATGCATAAATATTTAACTGAAATAATTGTCATGTATTACTAGAAAAACAAATCAAACAAACACACTGACCCTGTCTTTTGGCCATGTGTGGTCGGGGTTATCGTTGTATAGTAGAGTACACCACTTTTTTCTTTAGGAGTACACCACTGCTTATGACGAATGCAACCAAAGAGGTTTAGGCCAACGTAAGAGGGGATAATTATTAAGAAAAGTAAGTAAATAACCAAACAAACACACACACACACACACACACACACACACACACAAATAGTTCAGTTTTTACAAGCGTAGCACGTGTGCGCATTGGACTAAATTGACAGTTAACCTCCTTAGGCCTGTTCGGCCTAGATGCGCTGTCTAGCACGCTGCTCATTTAAACTGACCGGAAGCATGAACCCCGATCAAAAGGGAACGAGACATTGGTCGACAATGGAAGGAAAGCCCACACCAAAAGCTTACAGCACCTGGTATTCCCAGGCGGTCTCCCATCCAAGTACTAACCAGGCCCGACCCTGCTTAGCTTCCGAGATCGGACGAGATCGGGCGCTCTCAGGGTGGTATGGCCGTAAGCGAACGACGATATTAAAAGCGGGTTCTTATAGCGCTCAACCCCCGGCCGGCTCTCTCTGACCCGTTCGCTTTAGAACTCACGTGCCTCCGTTTCGTATTTGGACTGTCTTAAAGACAGGCCTAATATCAAGTGGAAATTAAACTTATATTTTACCTTCGTTTTCATTCGTCACATATTCCGTCCGTGCATATTTCTAATTCAGTATTAGTCTGACTGACGCCTACAAACGAACCTTTCATTTTACACGGCTATGGTGTCTCGAATGCTTTACGCTTGCCGTTCATTTTTCCTAGTCTGAAGTACGCCTTTCGACTCGCTATCATTTTTTGTAAAGATTTACTTTGCTCAGGCCGGAGGAGTCGACTCGACTCGCAAATCCTTGCCGTGTTATACAATTGGCATTTATGCTAAAGAAAAGACAGAGTCTTGAAAGACAATCTTACATCAAACTCCTGTAGACTTCATTTTTTTGTCGCACGTTCCTGTCTCTTCGCAATTTTGCGTGTACTTTTAAAAAACAATTAAGAGTAGACTGTAAATCTATTTTGCGATGCACCTTTCTTGTTGCGTCTCTATATCTACTTTTCTGATACCGAAAAACCAAGAAACAAACAAAAAGGAGAGTTAAAGAGAGAGGCGACGTGGAACAAAAATTAGCTGGAGCTATCTCACTAGTCATAAATAATAAGCTACATATATGACACCTATAAGCAAACATGTTTTTAAAACGCAAGCTGGACGTTGTCAAGACCAGAGGCCTGTTGCACGAAAGTAGAATTAAGACATCCGGGATAAATGACACAGCTGAGCTCAATGAAGCCAAAACATGTGCGTCCAGGCTTAATTGGTTGCACAAAGACCAAGCCAGGATGAGCAGACACGGATTCATTAAGCCAGGTGAAACCAATCCTGGATAGGTGCGCGCTCACGGCTCACTCAAATAGACCCCGCCACAGATCACAGATTAACTGATTTACCATGGCAACTAGAGCCGCGTACTTTTCCCCTTCGGAAGCACAAATCCTCATGGAGGCATACGAGGAGGTAAAAGATATAATTAAGAAGAAAGGCAACACCGCCACAGTGATAAAGCAAAGAGAAAAAGCGTGGCAAAGTATTGCAGACCGCCTTAATGCGTAAATAGTGCACAATTACACACTCACCGCTCCGCTGAAACATCACAATTACAATTCAAATATTTAATTCACATCTCCAAAAACGCTGTTCTACTGTAATTATGAAACGGTTACATTTTTAATTGAAATGCACCGCAGATATGAGTGAAATTGTGTAAAGTAACTCCATCACACTGTATAAAGCTATGATAAATTATTACGAAAGCCTTACATTATTATTTAACGTTACCACGCTCAGTACGGTTTAATCTTAGCCGTTGTACTCTGTTTCTTATGTTTTTGTGTTTCTCCTGCTTTTATTAATGTAAAGCTGCTTTGACAGAATGAAACAAGTGTGAAAAGTGCTATATAAATAAAATGTAATTGATTAAATAGATGATCTATAATAATAATCACTTTAATTTATATAGTGCCTTTCAAAGGACCCAAGGTCGGTTGCTCACTGCACTGCAAAAATGTCTTTCTTACTTAGTATTTTTGTCTTGTTTTCAGTTAAAAAAAAAAAATATCTAAAAAAAAATCTTAAATATTTTCTTGAGCAAAATTACCTAGGAAAATAAGCAAAAAAATCTGCCAGTGAAACAAGAGAACTTTTCTAAAATTAAGTGTTTATGGAAAAAGTAAACTTATTTCAAAATAATTTTTCTTATTATATTGACAGATTTTTTTTGCTTGTTTTAAGCACACATTTACTTAAAGTTTATATTTTTTGTCTAAACTATACTTATTTTGCTAGGTCATTTAGGTGAATTCTCTGGTGTGTTGCTGCCAGCCTTTTCTCCTGACACCTTTCACAGACCCCCAGGAAGCACAGCAGGCCTACAACCATGCCCATGCCAGGACCAGGGCCAGAGTTGAAATGACCTTTGGCCTCCTGAAGGCACGCTCTCACTGCCTTCACAAATCAAGGGTCAGCCCTGTTAGGGCATGTGATATTACTGTGGCTTGTGCGGTCCTCCCCAATGTGGCCTGCCTGAGGAAGGAGAGGGCCCCCAGAGTGCCACCAGCCATGGAATGGGACAATCCGGCAATCTTCCCTGATGACGACAGTGGTCGGCTGCTGAGGGACCAATATGTGTTGAATTATTTTAGTTAGTATGTGTGCTTTCAATTTTGGTTAAATATGTCCTGCGGTGGCAGAGGAATTTGGGTTTTTTTGGGTTCGTTTTTTTAAGAATTTGGCCTCTTATGATGTGTGTGCGGTATACTGTGTGTAATACAAGGCTGCAGGGAGGCTACTGCATCCATTCATTTGTCTGTTCAGTTGATGTGTATGGATTTGTCCTGCATTTATTTTAGTGTGCAGACATGCAGGGTGTGTTATATACAGACCTTTGAATGTATATGTATCATTTTGTATAATATGCTTTGATTCTGTGCTTTCCATCTTGTAGAGTCACTGTGACTTCAGTTTCAAAAGGAGCTGATGGTTTACCTGCTTTGTTTTGTCCTTATTCAATAAAGGAACATAATGTTACACATTGTGTTTTTATGTTTATATGGAATGTGTATTTGTTTATATGACAGAGTACTAGGGCCACACTGAGGAAAAAGGATAAAGTCATAAATTTATGAGGCTGGTTCTTTCTGCAGAAAAGCTACATATTCTTTTTACAGTTTTGATACTTATGACAATGTGATACTTAATATTCTGGCACATCAGCATGTCTTTCTTTATGAAACCATACTGAAGTACAATTTTACGAAATGCCCCACATCTGTCATTTTAACAACTGTCCTCCTTTAAAACAACTGGTTACAATATTATGACTTGTCTTTTTTTTCCCTATGTGGCCGTAATATTCTATAATTTTATATATAGCCTTATAGTCTATGGGAAACTGTAAATTATCTAATGATAGCAACATCATCTAAAAATCATTATTTATCCAAAATGATTGAAATTAATGATCACAAACGTTTAAATAATAACAGTGGGTCTAGTTATATGTGATAACAATGTATAGTGAGCAGTGAAATAACTATTGGTTTCCATTTGTGGTGACTGCTGACTGACATTAGGGATGAGATTAAATAGATCCTGGAATTTAGCCTGGTCTGGAGCAGGCTAGCTCCACAGAATAAATCTCCATGGTAATTTATACCATAACATATCCTCCTGCCCCCTATCCAGCTTTTGTGCAACCGGATTACGGATCAATTGAGCCAGGATCACCAAGATATCCTGGCTTAATCCCTTATCCTAGTTTTGTGCAACAGGCCCCAGGTTTTGTCATGGCTTATCAGATCATGTCTGTATAACGTCCGTCAGTTCAGATCCCCTTTTGGACGTCTGTTGGACGTGCAAAACCTGTTCAATACCTAAGAGTCTGAACAGGAATTTTTTGGACATCTGTGCACATCCAAAACTGGTTCAATATCTGAATGTCTGATTAGGACGCCCTATGGACGTCTTTAGACGTGCAAAACTGTTTCAACATCTGAACGTCTGACTAGGGACCCTCTTGGATGTCTGTGCACATGCAAAACAGGTTATGAACGTCTGTGGCCCCATTTAAACGTTTGGGACTGTTTAAGAGATTTCATTGTCTGAACCAATCTGAGACGTGTCATTGTAAAATGCAAGAAGTTTTTTTTAAGTCATGTGAAATTCCTGTTAAATAAATAAAAATAATCACATTATTATGAAATGGCAATATATTTGATGCAATTGCAGAATGATTCAATTATTAAAAATGTATTTAATATACGGGTTGAGAGATGGAAACTTTCTTGGAAATTTCAGAAAATTATGGCATTTTAATTGCAAAGGAACTTGCACATTCAGTGTGTTTGTAATTTCCAGCATTAAAAGGAATTCAGTAGAACTAAAACTGTGCAAATACACTCTTTATTATTCTCAGGATCTTGCACACAGTGTTGAGCCAACAATGGGCCTGACATGTTACAGGTTTGTCACTTAATTAACATTTTACATGTATTTTTTGAGAGTGGGATCATATGCTTTTCTCTTCTTTTTGTAAACTAATAATGATTTATAAGCACACACAGTTATTATAATGAGTTTGAAGGTCCTCCGGTGACACAGGATCCTGCTGAGAAAATATAGCAAAGACATGTTTATTAGTGAGATTATGTGCTAAATCAGCATTGTTTTTCTGTGTCCCTTCAACTCATGAGTTACATTTTAAAATGACAAGTTTGGACCCAGTTAACAAATGTAAATACATGTCTTTGAATTGTACAGTGAAATGCAAAAGTCATCCAAAAATCTGACTATCAAGAAAAAGTTTCTTAATCATATGTTGTTATGCATGTATGCCTTTCAGTTTGTCTGGCGATGAGTCTTCAGTCTTTGGAATGGTGCAACTGTCTCGGTGGGAATGCTGCAACATAGTTAATTAATTTCATGTTTTTATCCACTGTTAATCGTACTCAGTCAAACATCCTACAAAATATAGAACATTCAATAAATACGTATGGTTTATTCTTTATTGAAGGTTTAGTTTTTCCATTACTGGAGTCATGTGTCCTCCAGTCCAATTGGTGGCGGTAATGCGTCATGACGCGGGTTTACCAAGCGTCAAGAAGAAGAAATGTTTCGACGCATTATACCGCGAGCCCACCGATAGAACATTGTAGCATCGAGCTTGAGGTGTAACAAGGCAGAAAAAGTTTTTTTATGTACCTTGACAAAACTGAAACGATTTAACTTTTTTTTCGTGTTAAAGAAACATAGAATATGAGAGTACGTTAATGCTTCGTGTGAAATGCTAATATTCGGTTTCCAGTGAGTGGTTATTGTTATTTATAACACCGTGTCAACACACTAGTGATTCATTTTGCTTTTTACTTCAACAGATTATTCATCGAAACTTCACGACATAAAGTTCCCGGGCAGAATAAACAAACAGCAGGTGAAATTAGTGAAAGCTGGCTGCCAAGATGGAGGGTGTTAAAGGGGAAAATGAAGATAATAGCATAACAAATACATACGAAATTAAAATAGAAGATTTCTGTGTTCAAAGAGGTTGGTCCAACTTTTGATTTTCATTTATTGATGCTAAGAAATATTAAAGAGTAAACGTCTAAGACAGTTCCCCACAATTGGTCTCTTACAAACAATAAGAGAATAAACAGAAAATAATTCCTAATGGAGTTCTAATGATTTCTTTTCTTTAAATGTTGTGCAACTGGTGCAAATAACCGATGCATTTTCGTATAGCCTACATCTTATATTTGTCTTTGAGAAATTAAAATGTGCAATCTGAAAATGTGATTTAAATTTAGCTGGATAAAATATTCATGCGCAGGCCTTTAAATGGAAGGTTCAACTGGTTTAGTTAATTTTTTTTGATCTTTGTCACACCAGCTTGTATTTTGATTCTTGATATGTTCTGTTCAGGCCTGATTGAAGTGAAAAAGGAACGTGAAGAGCAAATTGAAGTGGAGGGCCAACAACCATATCAGACACCTGATGTTTTGATGAACGAAGAAAAAACGTCTATTTGCCTAAAAACAGAGAATAATTTCTCAGAAGAAATTACAGCTCAAGGGACAGAAGTAGAAAATTCTGTGCAAGAAACTCATGGACAGAATCCTTTGAAATGCAAGCGCTGTGGAAAGTGTTTCAGATACCGTGGATACCTTGAAAACCACATGAGCGTTCACAACGAAGAAGAGTTTTTCGTTTGCCTTCAGTGTGAGAGGCGTTTCAAACACAAAGAAAGCCTTGTGAAGCATATGGCTGTTCACACTACACCAAAACCTTTCAAATGCCAACATTGTGGATCAACTTTTAAATACCTAAGACGACTTACGGAGCACATGGAAGTTCACAACCAGGGTTTCTTTACATGTCAACACTGTAAACGGCAATTCAAGTGCACAAAAAGCCTGAAAAGCCACATGGTAACTCACAGTAAAGCAAGGCCTTTCACATGCCCTCAGTGTGGAAACACCTTCAAAAACCGAGGCAGTCTCATAAACCACATGGGACGCCACACTGATGAGAGGCCGTTTAAGTGCCAGTGCTGCGGAAGAGGTTTCAAATACAAAGGTCGTCTCGATATCCACATCAGTGAGGGATGCGCAAACTTTGTTTAAAGAGTGCCACCTGGGGCATGCAGTGGTATGCAAAAGTTTATACACCCCTTGCAGAATCTGGAAAAAGCTGAAACTTTTGGAAAAATAAGAGGATTTTTTAAAATTAAGGTTCATTTTTAATTTAGTCCTGCCCTGAGCAAGTTATTTCACTAAAGAAAGGTTTACATACAGTTCACACTAAAGAATAATAACAGAATTTCAAAAAATAGCTCAGTGGAAAAGTACACAGCCCCTGGTTCTTAATACTGTATGATATTACCTAAACAATCAAGGACAGTGTTATGTTTAGTCCTAGTTGTTTAAGGGTTTCTTGTTTGTCATGAGTCATTAGACTGTCCACTGATCTTGAGAAAAATTATCCAGGTCTTCCACAATCTTTTCTTTTTCAACATTTCTGTATATTTTACTCATGTCCAGCAGTAACTTTATGATGTTGAGATTCCTCTTTTTACATTGAGGACAATCAAGAGACTCATACACAACTATTACGTTATATAGAACAATAGATTACATTCAGTGCTGCCCACAAAGCAAAACGATTAATTTAAAGTCAGGTGGGTGTAAACCTCTGAAAATGGTTTTGATGTAAAAAGATCTTAAATCTTCTGAACGACATTAGTAAAGGAATAAATAAGATGTATCAGTGAAAGAATAACAATTTAAACCATGACTCAAGACAAACAAGAAACACTTATGACTAAACATAAAATTCATTGATTGTTTAAGTAACATCATACATTATTAAGAATCAGGGTCGTCTTAACTTTTGCACTGAGCTAATTTTTTATTTCTGAGAAATTCTGTTATTATTAAGTGTGAACTTTATGTTTAGTGAAATAACTTGCTCATGGCAGGACAAAATTAAAAATAAACCTTCATTTTCAAAAATCCTCTTATTTTTCCAATAGTTTCAGCCTTTTCCATATTCTGAAAGGGTTTTGTAAACTTGCATACCACTGTATATACACATAACATATGACCACCTTCCTAAAAACATTTTGTGACCCACTTTTGCTGCCAAAACAGCCCTGACCCATCGAGGCATGGACTCCACTACTGTTCCTTAATGGGACCACTTTTGGCAGATAATGACCACTGCAGACTGGGAACACCCCACAAGAACTGCAGTTTTGGAGATGCTCAGACCCAGTTGTCTAGTTATCACAATTTGGCCCTTGTCAAACTCTCTTAAATCCTTACGCTTGCCTGTTTATCCTGCTTCCAACACATCATTTTTAAGGACGAAATGTTCTCTTGCTTCCTAATATATCCAACTTATGAAGTTACAATCAGTGTTGTTCACTTCATCTGTTAGTGGTCTTGATGTTATGCCTGAACGATGTATATGAAGAGTTAAGATGCGAAACCTTCTAAAAGCCTTATCTGTCAAATGAGATTGTAGTTAACAACACTCTGACCAGTCAGTCTGCAATATCTTAATGGAACTGAACCTAGGAGCCTGTCTCAAGTTTAGAATGTTTTTCATCTGAACTTATAACATATATATTTAGCTGCATTATCAATGTATGTTTGAATACGTGGAATGTACATCAGTGAATATACTGGAATAAATGAATACACCCATTTCATTTTATAAATCTTTTTCCTTTAGTTCTAGAAGCAGGCGCATAGCATAAACTGCCGTTTATACTTCCGTTTAGTGCTGTAAAACCATTAGGTATTCCATTTGAGACCATATAAGCGTTCTACAAGTCACACACCTTTTTTTTGTGCTGACTTGAATGAAAGTATTAAGTTGTCAAAATCAGAAGGTAAAAGCACCGTACGCAAAAAAGCTATTTGGATAGCGAGACTAAAAGGAAGGAATTTGTTTACCACCAATGTAAAACAGTTGGCATTGTGAAGATTAGGGAATAGTAATTAGAATTGATGTGAAGATTGTCAAGAATAAGTCATGGTAGAGCATGTACTTGTTAGTTTTAGAAAGTATGAAGAAGAGAGGGAAAACATGAGAGAGAGAATGCTAAAGGTATGGTAGACTAAAGTGGGTGTAAGTAAATAAAACATTTGCAAAGACTTCATTGAAGAACCTTGGTACTCCAGTCTTGTTTCTCTCATCGACAAACATTTGGAGGAGAAAGTGTAAGACTTCACGTAGGAGCCTTTAAATCTCAGATGAATAGATGATGTTGAAAACAAGTAGTAGTAATGACAACAAGGATGCTCAGAACAACAAGAGGCTGATGTTAAGAATGTAAGAAATTGACATTGCAGCGAGCAAATGGGTTACGAAACCACTAAAACATCTTTGCACTAAAGATTTACAGATTTTTATTATAATGTTTACAATTCGGGAACACAAAATGTTATCATAATAAAGAGACCTTGGACAAAAGATAATTTGAGATAGGAATAAATTGTGTTTTATTGCATTTTGCATTTATTGCATATTGCAAAAATCAAGAAATAGTGGGGGAAAAGACAGGTCCAGGACTGATATCCTCATCCTACGTAATATTTTTAAAAGACTGTTTAACACTGTTTAAAATATATCTACATTTAAAAACAATTAAATGGTTTTAAATGGTTATGGTAGTGGAATTGTTTACACTTTTTGAAAAAAAAAGTAAATAACTGTGAGTAAAAGTTTTAAATATCGTTAAAAATATAAAGTACATTTGTTGAGAAAAGTGATTTTAACAAAATTATGTTTGACATTTTGAGACCAAGATTTTCATGAGAATTAACCTAAGTACATCCGAAAGGTGGAAGCAATGCAATACTTTGCACACTTTGGATGCGAAGAAGAAGTTAAGAAGCTCCACATCTGCTCCTCGTCTCAGGAAAGGTTTGAAATACTTCTTTTATTTACTTTAGATTAGATTTAATTACGTAATAATGCATTGCATTCTTTCATAACAACTTTGTGTAAAAACACAAATATCTTGAAAATAACAGCAAAAATCAATGTGACACATTGACGTTATTGTAAAAATAAGTGATCGAGAAGCGCACAGAAGGATGAGAATGAAGACACTAAAGCCACGTTCACACTGCCACCAAAATCCGAGATCTGTTTACTGCATGACAGTGTGAACAGGACAAACCAGATGGAATCTGATCTTTTTTAATCAGAATCAAATAACTTTATTGCCAAGTATGTTTGCACATACAAGGAATTTGTTTTGGTGACAGGAGTATCCAGTACACAGAATCAGCAACAACACACAGAGACCATCAAACAATAAAAAACAGTTACAAAGATGATTTAAATAAGGGCCTATGGGTATAAAAAAATTAAGAAATACAATACAATGAACATAAGAGTAAAGCTATAGAGAGTAAAGTTATGTGTGTATGTAAATATGTACAAGTAAAAAATAAGGATAGACTATTGTAGTAAAAGGTATGTGTTATATACAGCAGAATGAAATATTATTTACAGAAAAAGTTGTATAAAAATACATCATGTATAAAAGAACATTTAACTGCTCAAGAGGTAGATGGCCTGAGGGAAGAAGCTATTTGTGTGTCTGGTTGTTTTGGTGCTCAGTGCTCTGTAGCGCTGACCAGACGGCAGCATTGTGAAGAGATGATGACTTGGATGTGATAGGTCCAGGGTGATTTTCTGAGCCTTTTTCCTCACTCTGGATGTATACAGTTCATGGAGGGTGGGCAGGGGAGCACCAGTGATCTTCTCAGCAGTCCGAACCATCGTCTGTAGTCTTCTGATGTCTGACTTTGTGGCTGAGCCAAACCAGACAGTGATGGATGTGCAGAGGACAGACTCTATGACTGCTGAGTAAAACTGTTTTAATAGCGTTTGTGGTAGGTTAAACTTCTTCAACCTCTGCTGGGCTTTTTAAGCAATAGAGCCAATGTGATTGTCCCACTTCAGATCATGAGAGATGGTGGTGCCCAGAAACCTGAATAACTCCACTGCTGCCACAGTGCTGTTCATGATGGTGAGAGGGGGGAGTGCAGGGGGGTTTCTCCTGAGGTCCACAATCGTCTCCACTGTTTTAAGCGTGTTCAGCTCCAAGTCGTTATGACTGCACAAGACAAGACAGCTGCTCAACCTCCTGTCTGTAAGCAGACTCATCACCACCCTGGATGAGGCCAATGAGTGTGGTGTCGTCTGCGAACTTCAGAAGTCTGACAGAAGGGTCCTGGGCAGTGCAGTCATTTGTGTACAGGGAGAAGAGCAGTGGGGAGAGAACGCATCCTTGGGGGGCGCCAGTGCTGATTGTGCGAGTGCTGGATGCGATTTTCCCCACTCTCACTTACTGTTGCCTGTCTGTCGGAAAGCCGGTGATTCACTGACTGATAGAGCCAGGGACAGATAGCTGGGTTAACTTTGTCTGGAGCAGTTGTAGCGCTGCGAGTTGGGACAAGCCCAAGTTGTCTAATAAGAAAGTCCGAATACGCCACCCTAGGAGATAATCCCAGGGAAAATACTCAACCAATTAAAGCACACAGGTTCGGTTCCCTCAGAATTAGACAAGAGGTGGGTAATATACAAAAATACAAATGTTTATTAATACAAAAATGATTTAAAACATTGGACACGTATAACAAGAAACACTGAAACGCCACTTCAACAAAACAAAAAAATAAAACTAAATAACACCAGCAGGGCTTAGGCTCCCAACAGTACGATTTAATGTGGAGCCGTAATCAATGTGGAGTTTGGTTTTACAAGGCACACATCCACGCACACGCACACCTGTGCAGTCTAATCACACTATCAAGCACTCACAGTGTACACCGCACACGATAAAGAAGAACCACCACCACAAGGAGGAAGGGCAATCTAACCGTGGGACCCCAGCTCCTGCAATAAACAAATAAGAAACTATAAAAATGATAATGTAGACATCAATAATAAAACCAGTCCTGACAGCAATGAATGTCAATAACAAACAAATATAGGCAGAAAACAAAAGAATTAAATAATTGGTCACCTGAGCTTACTACAAAACAACTTGAATTCAGTAGATGACCACAAGAGTCACACTACTCGATGGTTGATCAGCTGCTTCGGATAACGATGAAAGAAAAGCAGATAAATTCAACCAAACCAACTGTACTTCAACATAATTATATAATATAAAAAGCACAAAAGAAACACAACAAAAGTTTAAATCAAAGACGAAAAAGAAACCGAGGGCAGATTAGCTCCCCTACAAGCGGGAAGAACTAAATAGTCCTCCGACACCAGCCAGAAATATGAGGCAGAACACTAAAACGCCACGATAGGAGCCAAAGGAGTAGTCCCCTTTTTGTTTATGGTGATGATCGCGTCGATGCGGCTATAGGCTATGGACTGCAGCACTTTAACCGCGCGCACACAGCAGCACACAAAATCACCGCATAGAACGAGAAGGAGAATCCATCAGGATATCACGGCAGATAGCACGCTTAATAGACACGGATTGGTCACAGTCATACCCACAGATAACTCAATGGGATACAGGGAATCATGCCTGAGAGGCGAACAGTCATCAAATCCGCTAAGCAGTACAAAAGAAGAGCACCATCACCCAGCTACAAGCTCCGTCAACACGAACAAACAAACGGGGAAATCGGACGTGACGCATCCCAGGTAACAACCAATCAGGCTTTAAATAGAAGATACTACTCAATAATAGGCTAATGCAACTGTCAATCACCTAGTCCCGTTACACAGTGTTGAAAGTGGAGCTGAAGTCAACAAACAGAATCCTTACATAGGTCCCTGGTCTATCGAGATGTTTCAGGACAAAATGCAGCCCCATGTTAACTGCATCCTCAATAGACCTCTTTGCTCTGTAGGCAAATTGCAGGGGGTCCAGTAAGGGTTCTGTGATGTCCTTCAGATAAGCCAATACCATTCTCTCGAATGACTGCATGACCACAGATGTGGGAGCGACGGTCTGTAGTCATTCAGTCTTGTGATTTTGGGTTTCTTTGGGATGGGGATTATGGTGGAGTGCTTGAAACAGGAAGGAACTGTGCACAGATCCAGTGATCTGTTGAAGATCTTTGAGAAGATGAAGGCCAGTTGAATAGCAAAGCTTTTAAGACAGGCTTGGGAGATACCATCTGGGCCTGGTGCTTTTCTTGTATTTTGTTTCCTGAAGACTCTGCGCACATCATCTTTACTGATCTGAAGTGCAGGAGGCGGGGTGACTGAAGGTGATAGGTGTTGTGTAGAGAGAACGTCAGAGTTGGTGTGAGATGTTAACATTAGCATTTTCAAATCTGCAGTAAAACTCATTCAGATCATTGAACAGGTATTGATTGCCTGCAAATTTGGGGAATGGTTGCTCGTAGTTAGTGATGTCTTTAGGGCCTTTCCACACAGAGGTAGGGCTTAAAACTGGTTTTCCAGCTATTTAGAGTAGTTTCTCTTAGCCACTCTGATCTCCTTTGTCAATGTGTTCCTAGCCTGCCTGTACAAGACTTTGTTCCCTTTTCTGTAGGCATCCTCCTTGGCTTGGCGAATCTGTCAGAGTTTTGCTGAGAACCATGGTTCATCATTGTTGTATTTTAAGGAAGTTCTAGTAGGAATGCACAGATCCTCACAGAAACTGATGTATGTTGTTACAGTCTCTGCAAGCTCATCCAGATCGGTGTTAAAACCTTTAAAGACACTCAAATCGGTGCACTCGAAACAGGCTTGTAAAGCCCGCTATGTTTCGTTGGTCCATCTTTTAACAGTCGTTACCACAGGTTTGGCAGATTTTAGTTTCTGCCTGGCTGGGATAAGGTGAACCAGGCAGTGATCAGACAGTCCTAAAGCTGCTCTAGAGAAAAGAGAGAGAAAAAAAATTATAGTCCGGTTCCCCGACATGCTGCCGCTTGGTCCTCAACCAGCCGGAGTACTCTCCTTCGCGGTGCCTTGCGGTGGCCCTTGGGCTTATGTGGACGGCTCGACCGTCCGCCCCCTGGCGGCCGGCAGTGGCTCCTCCTTTACCTGGGAGTCGGGGCGGGTTCCCCGGCACCTGCTCCTCCCCCTTGGGCAGACGGACGCAGGCTCCGGCCTCTGGCAGGCGGTGGCCGCACACGGCACTCCTATCCCCTGCTCCTCCCCCTCGGGGGACGGACGCAGGCTCCGGCCTCTGGCGGACGGCGGCAACTCCCCCGCTTGGACGAAAGCCACCCCACCTTGACCCAGGGGCGCGGCAGCAAAGGTCGCCGTTCCACCGAAGCTTTGACGGTGGCCGCACTGTGCACTTACGTTTCCCCAGAGCCACCGCTTTGGGCAGCCACTGGCAGACGCTCTTCGTCCGCACTGCCCGAACTCTCCGGCACCGCGAGGCCACTCGGCGGCGAGGACTCTCCTACAGCATGTCTCTCCTTCATCCCGGGTTTCGGCCAATGTAACAAGATTCAATGTAGGGTAGGAAGGAGGCGGGAACCGGCAAACGTTTAAACAGATTTTAATTAAATAAAAACAACATAAATAAACAGCCAGCAGCCCCACACGGACGACTGCAGGCAACACAAACATAAACTTAACATGTGTCCGGGCCCGGTCCTCTCTCTTTGACGGTCCAGTCGTTCGTTCTCTTATATGCTCCCATTCTTTAACGGGATTCGAGCCCAGTGTGTGCACAGCTGGCGCTCATTCACAATTACTCACCGGTCTCGAACCACGGTCTCGCCCTGCCTACTCCACTACAGCGTCATTGTAGTAATTGTGTAATTTAAGGGTTCACAAGCTATTCTGTTGAAGGAAGTGCACAGCTCGGTTGCCGAACTTTAAGCATCAGTTTATAAACATAAGCCCTTACACTGTCTACTACTGCACGTGAGCCGCAATATGCGATGCAACAAATGACTATAGACAGGGATGCACGAAAGTTGACAGTATCATCAAGCGAATCGATGAGGTGACGGCCATCACTCTCTAACATCTCGTCAGGCTGAGTCAGAGAAACGCATCCCCGCCTTGGAAGACGACATCGCACCGCTGAAAGGGAAAGTGGCTGCACTCAAGAAACTTAACAGAAACTTCGCTTACAGAGAAGATTACTGATCTGGAGGGGTGTTCTAGACGGGACAATATCAGAATTTTAAACCTCAAAGAGTCTGCAGAGGGAAGCAACCCCTTATTTTTTTGTTGAAACTTTCATTCGAAAAGTGCTTGAGTTATCAATTCCGATGGCCGTCCTCTTCCGGTTATGATCAAGATTCATCGTTTCAGAGACATTGCTACAATTCTGTCTGCAGCTAGAAGCAAAGGCCAAGTTCGTTATGAGGATCAGCTTCTCCGTATCGCTGCTGACATCTCACCTGCCAAGAGTGCCTTCAACCCGATCTGCGTGGAGCTCCTTAAGAGAGACATTCGTTTTCAAAAGAACTTCCCAGCTGTGTTGGTCTTCAAGATGAATGGCATTCAGAAATCTTTCAGCGATCCAAAAAATCCCAAAGCATATATGGACGGTAGTATGTGAACTCTTTTATCTTCAATTCTGAGTAATTGACACACCTGTAATCTCATATGATGGGTGGTAGGCAAGAGAAATGGGAGAGTTTTATCATGTGTAACGTGTATTTGCAGTAAGCTTTTGAACTTTGTTTTAAGCTAGGATATTGAGGAGATAATTGTATTAGTTTATTTTCAATTTGTTTAGATCCTAGCCCCTTTTCTTACCCTTCAGGAGTTTTTGACATGGGTGTGCCCTGTCTTCTCCTTGTTCTTTTTTTGTGTTTATATTGTTCGAAGTTGTATTCTTTTATACCTGGACTAGAGCTAATATTTTATCTCCATTTACCTTCTTTTTCCTCATATGCATAGTTTGCTTCTCCTGAATATGACATGGCTTATCTTTCCATTACTGCATAGATGGCGTCATGTTGAACGTTCTCAGCCTCATTGTAAGAGGCCTAAACAATCCAGTTAAAAGAGTTTTTTTTAGACTTAGAAGAGATTTTAGACTATTTGCGGAAACAAAAAATAAGTATAGCTTTCTTGCAAGAGACTCATTTGGTCAAGAAAGATGCAATTTGCTTGTCTGATCGCTTCTTCCGTGTTGTTGCTTCATTCTCAGCAAATAGAGACATTGCATTGGTTTCAATCTATGCCCCTAACACTTTCGAAACTTAGGTGCTTATAGAGTTTCCTGGTTTCAAATTTCTTATTGGTGCTGATTTCAATGCTGTTGTAGACCGTTAATTGGATAGATCAGGGCACTCAGAAAACGTAAAAATATGCTTCCAAGGCTTTACAGTCCTGGATCGGAAAT
Source organism: Triplophysa dalaica (assembly GCF_015846415.1). Classification (NCBI taxonomy): domain Eukaryota; kingdom Metazoa; phylum Chordata; class Actinopteri; order Cypriniformes; family Nemacheilidae; genus Triplophysa; species Triplophysa dalaica. The sequence continues at coordinate 27,002,401 of NC_079544.1, forward strand.
ATGGGAGTATTGGATCTCTGGCGTGTCTCAAATCCTGATGTGACAGGGTTCACACATTTATCTTCGAGACAAATCTTTTTCCTGTATCGATTTATTTTTTTCTTTTAGAGGCTTTTTTTGTAATATTGCAAATGTTAGCTTACTGCCGGTAGCGTTTTCTGACCACAAGGCAGTGACTGCTTCTGTTTTGATAAACTTTAACCCAGCTCGTGCCCCTAGATGCTGTTTCAATACCAAACTTCTCCGAGATGAAATATTTAAAAGTAAGTTTTCAAGCCAGTTAACAGATTTCGTCAGCATAAACAAAGGTTCAGTTGATGACACAAGGACAATTTGGGACACGGTTAAAGGGTTTATTAGAAATGTCTCCATATCCTATGCTTCCAATGTAAGGAAGGCATGTTCATCTAGATTACAGCTCTTAAGAGTTAAAATCTTCAACATTAGATACGCTTTTACAAAACGGCTATGACGAGGGTGTTAAGCTACAGCTTGACCTTGTGAAAAAAGGGATAAATTTGAATTGTCGACTGCAAACATTCATGGTGCTACAGAGGACACTGTTAGACTTTGGACTCAAACTCTGGAAAAGCATTAAGATTTGATATTGTGAATTATGGAGATTATTTCCTCCCCCTTATTTTTATCCTCTGGTCTGAGGTGTTCTTTTTTCTGCTCTGGTTCCTTATTATTCTTTATTAATATTATTATTAATTACTTATTTATGTTTAAGTGTTATGGTTTCCTGTGTGGCTTATAATTGACATTTCAAATGTAGCAGACTTCCTTCAGCGCTGTTCCGTTGGTTTTTATGTTAAGTTTGTTGTATGTATATTCATCTTCTGTAAATCTTAATTACAGTATTTTTTTTACGCTTTATTATTGTTTGTATCCTTATTTAATTATCATATTTTTATATCCTTTATCTAGCTTTGATCTTGTCGTATGCGAAAATTTGCTGCAAGATGTTATTCATCATCTAGCACAGTATGCAGTAAAAATACGGGACTAAAAAACACAATTATTTGCTGAAACTACAAGCAGCTGGACTTGACGGTGATCCTTACAACTACCTTATGATTTACAAAGGAATCAGGTGTTCTTAGACACTCAAATGTTGCGTGGAATTGCCTTTCCTGATATTGTAACCATTCATTTTACCCAGTGTTTTACCACTGAAGCAGGCGTGTTCATGTGTGAGGCTGTGCAAGGGACTTGGTAAGCGGAGTAACGGTAGCGGAAGTAACGCTACACTGCTTCACGGCAAAACGGAAGATGCGTGACGTCATGTGAAAAGGGCCTATAAAGCCACCCCCACATTGCTTCTTGTGTTGCAGGCATTCTCGCTTCACCACCCGACCACCACTCGCTATCAGATATTACTCGTGGGGATGCGTATATCTGTCTCAGCATACAGACAAAAACGGACAGGGCCAGTTCACAGTGTAATTAAGTGGACAAATTTTTATTAACGCTAAAACGGAAAAAACGCAATTCACTTACAGGTATTGAACCCTGGAACGGTCATACCGAACGGATCAATATAATATTGAGTATTATGGCATCCCTACTTTACATTCAGGTTGACTGAATGTGCTCTTCGCAGAGATGCCCAGTTTATTCAGATTAGATGATTGGCAAAGCTTGTTTAAACAGAAGCTTGATCTTCTGTCGTTTTTATATGCTTTTAAATTGTTTTTAAACATACAGTATATATACTATTTTATTTCAGATGAGATGGACAAAAGAGGAAAATCGAGAAATGAATGACGTTGAGGATAAACATCAGTTTCAAAAATCTGATCATTGAAAGAAACATTTCTTGAAGGAAAACTGAGGAAAAATTGTATAGTTCCCGACAACAACCGAAGCAAACAAACAAGCAAATGATAAAAAAATTACCAAGAACTTGATCACATCTTTAAACTAAATGTTGCATGCCATCTTCCTGAAAAGAGATTCGACTAGAAAGGTAGCCCTTGTGTGAGAAGAGTTTCGCATTTAAAGGAAACCTTAAGATTCACCTGAGACTTTGCACTGGAGAGAAGCCCTTCACGTGCCCTCAGTGTGACCTGAAAAAGACCTGAAAAGTCACTTAAAAATTCATTCTGGAGAGTATGCGTATGCATGTTGTGTTCGTGAGAAAGGCTATGCAGACAAGAGAACTTTAAGGTACCATCAGCACGTGCACTTTAAAGAAACACAACCTATTTGGGTTGAAGACGCCACGGTGTGTTCGTGTTCTTAGTCCTTAGGCGCCAACGGAGGCTGGAGAACAATACCAGGAGAGATCAGACACAGAGGAAGATTCCACAGGGTAGCCGTCCTCGTTGAGCGAGATGCAGAATGGTGGTGAGTATATCTAGGAAACTGTGACAAATGATAGCAACTAGACAGACTAGACAGGAATAGTATAAAGACTTCGTTAGATGAGCCGCAGCAACATCTAGGGCAGTCTGAGCAGGCAAAATGCAACGGTCAGACAATGGACGAGAGACACTGAGGAAATAAATAGGGAAAACATAACATGGGAAAATGACTAGCAGGTGCGGGGTAATTACGAAATGAGCTTAATTAGAAGATTGTCAACAGGAGTGTGAGTGTGGAGTGGAAAATAACCCGTGTAGGGGAAACCTAAGGAAACACGGGGGCGGGGAGAATGACGCAGAGACTGAGCACGTGGTCAGCGGGTAACTAACCCCGTGCTCGACAATGACAATAACACCCACGCGCAGAAGATGCCCTAACCCGACCACGATCGGGACAGAAAGCACATGAGTGTGCACAAACCGTAGAAAAGACGTACCCCTGCACGCCATGCGGGATGAATTTCAGCACATCTATTTATTTGCTGGCTCACGAGAAAAGGCGTTGTCCAGAGGTGTCACAGTGAAGAACGTTCATCTTCAGGGGACCAAGTATCGATGTCTAAATAAATGTGAGTGTTGTTGAATGTTGTACATCCATCCATTTTCTACCGCTTATCCGGGGCCGGGTCGCGGGGGCAGCAGTCTAAGCGGGGATGCCCAGACTTCCCTCTCCCTAGACACTTCCTCCAGCTCTTCCGGGGGGACACCGAGGCGTTCCCAGGCCAGCCGGGAGACATAGTCCCTCCAGCATGTCCTAGGTCTTCCCCTGGGTCTCCTCCCGGTGGGACATGCCCGGAACACCTTCCCGGGAAGGCGTCCAGGGGGCAAAAGATGCTCGAGCCACCTCAGCTGGCCCATCTCGATGTGGAGGAATAGCGGATCTACTCTGAGCTCCTCCCGAGTGACCGAGCTTCTCACCCTATCTCTAAGGGATCGCCCAGCCACCCTGCGGAGAAAGCTCATTTCGGCCGCCTGTATCCGGGATCTTGTCCTTTCGGTCATGACCCACAGCTCATGACCATAGGTGAGAGTGGGAACGTAGATTGACCGGTAAATCGAGAGCTTCGCCTTGCGGCTCAGCTCCTTCTTCACCATGACAGACCGGTACAGCGACCGCATTACTGCAGAAGCTGCACCGATCCGTCTGTCAATCTCCCGTTGTGTTCGTGAGAAAGGCTATGCAGACAAGAGAACTTTAAGGTACCATCAGCACGTGCACTCTAAAGAAGTCTGTCAATCTCCCGTTCCATCCTTCCCTCACTCGTGAACAAGACCCCCAGATACTTGAACTCCTCCACTTGAGGCAGTAACTCTCCGCCTAACTGAAGTGAGCAAGCCACCCTTTTCCGACTGAGAACCATGGCCTCAGATTTGGAGGTGCTGATTCTCATCCCAGCCGCTTCACACTCGGCAGCAAACCGTCCCAGTGCATGCTGAAGGTCCTGGTCTGATGGGGCCAGCACGACGACATCATCCGCAAAGAGCAGAGATGAAATCGTGTGGTCCCCAAACCCAATGCCCTCCGGCCCCTGGCTGCGCCTAGAAATTCTGTCCATAAAAATTATGAACAGAACCGGCGACAAATGGCAGCCCTGCCGGAGTCCAACATGCACCGGAAACAGGTCTGACTTACTGCCGGCAATGCGAACCAAGCTCCTGCTCCGGTCGTACAGGGACCGGATAGCCCTTAGCAAAGGATCCCGAATCCCATACTCCCGGAGCACCCTCCACAAGATACCGCGAGGGACACAGTCGAATGCCTTCTCCAAATCCAAAAAACACATGTGGATTGGTTGGGCAAACTCCCATGAACCCTCCAGCACCCTGGAGAGGGTATAGAGGTGGTCCAGTGTTCCACGACCGGGACGGAAACCACACTGTTCCTCCTGAATCCGAGGTTCTACCATCGGCCGGATTCTCCTCTCCAATACCCTGGCATAGACTTTCCCGGGGAGGCTGAGAAGTGTGATCCCCGATAGTTTGAGCACACCCTCCCACCACCACCCCAGTCTGCCAGTCCAAGGGCACTGTCCCCGACCCCCACGCGATGCTGCAGAGGCGTGTCAGCCAAGACAGCCCCACAACATCCAGAAACTTGAGATACTCAGGTCGGATCTCGTCCACCCCCGGTGCCCTGCCACCGAGGAGTTTCTTGACTACCTCTGTGACTTCGGCCCGGGTGATGGGCGAGTCCGCCTCCGAGCCCTCAGCCTCAGCTTCCTCAATGGAAGACATGACGGCGGGATTGAGGAGATCCTCGAAGTATTCCTTCCACCGCCTGACGATATCCCCGGTCGAGGTCAACAGCTGCCCCCCTCCACTGTAAACAGCGTTGGTAGGGCACTGCTTACCCCTCCTGAGGCGCCGGACGGTTTGCCAGAATCTCTTCGAGGCCGACCAATAGTCCTTCTCCATGGCCTCACCGAACTCCTCCCAGGCCCGAGTTTTTGCCTCCCCAACCATTCGGGCTGCCGTCCGCTTGGCCTGTCGTTACCTGTCAGCTGCCTCTGGAGTCTCACAAGCCAGCCAGGCCCGATAGGACTCCTTCTTCAGCTTGACGGCATCCCTTACTTCCGGTGTCCACCACCGGGTTCGGGGATTGCCGCCTCGACAGGCACCGGAGACCTTACGGCCAGAGCTCCGAGTGGCCGCGTTGACAATGGAGGTGAAGAACATGGTCCACTCGGACTCAATATCTCCAGACTCCCTCGGGATCTGGTCGAAGCTCTGCCGGAGGTGGAAGTTGAAGATCTTTCTGACAGGCGATTCGGCCAATCGTTCCCAACAGACCCTCACAGTACGCTAGGGTCTGCCGAGTCTGTCCAGCTTCCTCCCCCGCCATCGGATCCAACTCACCCACAGGTGGTGATCAGTTGACAGCTCCGCCCCTCTCTTCACCCGAGTGTCCAAGACATACGGCCGTAGGTCAGATGAAACAACCACAAAGTCGATCATCGACCTCCGGCCAAGGGTGTCCTGGTGCCATGTGCACTGAACAAGCTGTAACTAGCACAGAAGTCCAATAACTGAACCCGAGTGGTGTACATTAATGTCTTTATGTTTAAAACAAAGACCACTAATGCATAATGTTCTGGTTATATATTTTTCAATAAAAAAGATATTGTGTTCAGTTACCATTTTACAAACTACATACTGTGTTTTCTTTGAGCTAAATCTTTGGAAAGGATTTTAACTGTGGTCAGGGCTCAATATTAAAGAAATGATTTACCCAGAAATGACATTTTAGCTGAAGTTTTTTAAATAAAAATTATTAGATGTTGGATAATTACGCCATTTACAATAAAGTGTTGTAAAATGTTATCATTCGATGCAAGTGTCAGCAACTCATGCAAACAGAGTTTATATTTGTAGCGTTTTGATTGATTTGTTGTGTTGGGCACATACTGGCAAGTTCAGTATGGTGTACCACAGGGCACAGTCTTATGGCCTCTGCTCTTCACATTATATATGCTACCTCTAGGAGATGTAATAAAGCGACACGGAATTAGCTTTCACTGTTATGCTGATGATACTCAACTTTATATTTCCTCGAAGCCTCATGAAACAAAGTTCAATCGAATAATGGAATGCATATTTGATTTAAAAAACTAGATGAGTAACAAATTCTTATTACTGAACTCGGAAAAAACAGAAGTGTTACTTATTGGACCGGAAACCGCCGTACGTAACAAACCAAGAATACTGCTTAACTATTGATGGATGCTCCATAAAACCCTTGTCGTCAGCTAAGAATCTTGGCGTTCTATTCGATAGTAATCTGTCAATTGAGAGCCATGTCGCCAACGCCTGCAAAATTCCGTTTTTACATTTTAAGAATATATCTAAACTAAGTCATATGCTGTCACTGTCAGATGCAGAGAAGTTAATTCATGCAATTATGACATCAAGACTAGATTACTGTAATGCACTGTTAGGTGGTTGCCCTGCAGGCTTATTACAAAAACTCCAAATGGTCCAAAACGAGGCAGCTCGAGTTCTTACACGTACAAAAAAGTATGAGCATATTAGCCCGGTTCTGTCAACCTTGCACTGGTTACCTATAAAGCATCGCATTAACTTTAAAATCTTGCTTATTACCTATAAAGCCCTACATGGTTTAGCTCCGCAGTTTTTGAGAGAACTTCTATTGTATTGCAGTCTTCACTGCACTGTCCGGGAGGCAGACACACTCTGTCAGTTTATATCTAGACTAAAGACGCATCTTTTTAAATTTGCATACACTATACTTCCATAATATCAATCCTCAGAGGGTTTATGCTGCCTTATTTAGAACAGTACTCTACTCTCAGCCGGTCTTGTCTCATTGTTCCAAGGTTACCGCAGGATGCAGTTCATGCCCAGACCTGATGGCAGTGCAGAGAATAGGAAGCAGTGACCTGACAAGAGCTGAGATGATAGACCTGGATATAGGACGTGCCGACCTGACACAACTTCACTACAACATTTCAAATGCTATTAGATTATTGAAAAAAAACATTTAGCCTTGTCTTGCAAGCACTCTCGAGCTTGTGCAGAGGCAGCAGCTTTTGCCAGAGCGGAACTGGAATCCCCTGGTTGGGCCTGGTTTCTCCTTAGGGTTTTTTTCTCGATTGGAGTTTTGGGTTTCTCGCCACCGTTTGCATATTGTTCTGCACTATTTGCCTGGCTGCTGGGGCTGCTTTAGAATTCAGAAGTTTTACATAATTAATATTGCATATACAAATTTATAGTCTGTTTAATATCTTAAATGTGTGCTTTCACTGTGAGTGCGTGCATGTGTGTCTGTCTGTCTGTGTGCGTTTTGTATGTGGGTATGTCTGTCTTCTGTGTTTTCACCTTTTCCTTTGGTTTTTACAGGTATTTGACTTTAGTTGTTTTGCTTATAGTCAATATGTCTCATGTACAGCTGCTTTGTAACAATTGGAAATTGTAAAAAGCGCTATATAAATAAAGTTGAGTTGAATTATAGTTATTAGTTTAATGTATCACCTTTTTCTAAATTTTATTCGGATGAGCTTGTGATCAATGTAGTCTTTAAAATTCTAATTTAGTTTTTGCTTGGTTCATGAAACTACAATATTAAGGTATGATGTTTCAGGAATCTATTAACAGTCTTCCAGTTTTAAATCTGAACATCGCCATGAAAATGCACACTGCACTTTCTGGCATCAGGTCAAAAGAAGAAATATCTCTAATTTTATAAAAACAACTTAAACAGAATACTAGAAAAATATTCTGACTTTCATGGAAAATTTACCGAACACAGTCTGTGCTGATGTAATTCTTGTAACCCAAATAAATTTTGTTTATGGGTATATTCCAATCACTTTTCAAACCAACACTTATGACTTTTAAAAATAAAAACGTATTTATGATTCAATGTAAATAGGAGAATCTTGACAGGTTTTCTGCCAGACTGACACTTAAAAAAACTTCCCTTTTCTCTAAAGGGAAATCTAACCTAAATCAAGGTGTGGATGCTTTTTCGTAAACAACAACAGAGATGAAGAATCAGCTAATGGATTTATAAAGAGGAACGACCGACCAATCATGGAGGGGAAAAAATAGCTTGTTCTCATTGGTGAACACCCTTAAAGCTCTCTCATTGTTTTTCTACTACAAATGTGGTTATCTTTATTTGCAGGTTTACCATAAATATACACTACGAAATGTACATTTGCTGTAAATCTTCGGTTGTGCATGTCGAAGCGTTTATTTTGTCTGCTTCTCTTTGTCTCTTGAGCCAAAAAAGCCAGCAGCATAAGCAAATGCTCCAATGGCAGCCATTGCAATACCAGCTGCAACAGAAATCTCCACCGCTGTTTGTACCTGTGAGAATGGAAAGGAATAAGGTATATCGTTATCTTTGAGAAAACCTTGATGTGATGCAAACCAACTCCCGTACCTGGTGGGACTCTGGCTTTCCATATCTCAGCTCTGTGACAAAGTGCTCACAATTATAATTGACCACACAGTATGGACACCTTCTGCCCACAAGCCTCTGTGCGTACCGTAGGATATTTCTGATTTCTCTAGGCTCATATTTGTCGTCTAGAAGGTTGTTGATACGGTACTCGTCTGAGCCTACAACATCCCAGATTTCTTCCTTCTTCACTAAGGCTCTGGGACACATGACTGATATCATGCTGTAAGACCCAGCGTTAGCATACTCTGCTGTAAATGAAAAGATAAAGAAAACGTTTCCATCCGTAAAGTCATTATGTTCAAACTAATTATTTATAGACTTGTTTATGTGATACTGTATTTTACTGTAATGTTATATCTATTATTCTTATCATAACTCACAAGGTGGGGCCATGTGAATCACAAAACCGTCACCAACATAGATAGCCCAGTGCTGGTAACCATTTCTGAAGATTTCAATGAGGTCTCCTGGTTCTGGCTCCTCATCATACTGGGAGACAATCATATCAGGTGTTATATATAGCTACAGTTTGGGGGGAAATAGAGACACGCTGCTTAACTATAGAGATAAAACTGAAAGTAAACGGGTTGTGGCTGTTGTGTAAGACAGTGTAAACGAAGACAGCCGCTGTTGTTTTCAGCTTTCTTTTACTCTCTGTTACCAAAACTTTGAGATAGTCCAAGCAATAAACCATAATCTCAACAAAAACAACCAAAGTAAAAACAACGCCAAAAATAGTTGATTTTCCATATTTTTCTACAATCTTACTGCTAAAACACATTTACCTTTTTAACTGGTGGCATGGCAACCTACAAGCTGAATCTGTTTTGACACTGATCCTATGACATAAACAGAAGTAAATACATTAGTTTTTTTCTGTGTGGATTGTACACTTTATGTATGTTTTTCTAAATGTTGTCATAAACAAAACAGGCTTTTCCAGGCTTTGAGAAACTCAAATACATTGGATGTGATCACAAATTAATGAGTAAGAAAACGTGTTTGGATCAAATAACTGATATTACATATTATTTACAATGGTGTGTTTGTGAGTAAGATTACTATCCATGCAGTTTTATTAGCGGTAAAATCAGAAGTGAAGAACCAACTGGTACAATTATAAAGAGGCGAAATCGCATGCTCTCATTGGTGAACGCCCTTAAACGGCTCTTGCTTTTTTCGGTATACACTAATGGATGGAATACACTCCAAGACTTTACAAGTCTCAATAGATTTATTTTAAACGAGACATCATAGACTTGCAGACTTTTTGAAAGTTTCAGATAGAATCACATAGACTGATCAAATCTGCAGACTGGCACAGACAAACAACAAGCAACAAGTCTGGACAAAAATATCTGGGCAAAATATTGTAGTGTATTTGAGCCTTTAGCAACTTTATATTCAACTCATAGGGACTGCAAAAGTTGGTGACAATTTATAGATTAAACATTACATACACAATAGGAAAAATAAAAGATGAGTAAGACAATTAGTTAAGTTGAAGGTTTTGGATGCAAATCAGTGAGGGAAATGAATAAGACAAAGATATATGACAATTGAACAACAGATAAAATCTTAAGAATTACATTTTTGTACAAAATCAAATAACTTTAAACTTTAAAACAAAGAACATCTGAACTATTATATAAATGGCAAAGACTCGACCAGGCAACTAATTATAACCAAGAAGTGGTAAAGTAAGTAAATGCAGCTGAACAAATCATGATAAAGTTCATTTAAAATCTTTCCCAAACTAAAATAAATACAAATCCAAAGGCTTTCCGTTTTTGTTTGATTCCTTTAGTCGATTATGTCTTAAAATGAAAGGGCTGTCCTACACTTACTGGCTAGCAGTTGAAATGCCGACCATTGGTTTCCTTTGTTAGGTTGAGTAGGCCTAAAAACACTTAATTGGAACTCATTCTTCCATGACCAGGTAGAACATGTCAGGACAGGTTCTTTGATTTTTGTTTTATGACACATTGTTTAGAATACTGACCCCTTAGTCTCAATGAAACACTCATCATTTCTCAGTCAAGTCATTGCCAAATGGTTAGAGACTCGGGTGTGTAACACTAAGGTCGTAGGTTCGATTCCCTGGTTGGCAGGAAGCGACTGAGGTCCACCTCAGAATCAATTGCAACGCAATGCTCTTACCACTGAGCTACAGGAAACCCAATTGCAGAAGGTCAGAGATACAGGAGACGTATGGAATACAAAACAATACGGAAAGCTTTGCTTGAACCATAGCTTAAACTAGACTTTGCTTGAGAAGGCCAACAGCTTGGATCACAAAAATATGTAATTAGGTGAAGAGAGCGGAGAGTGGTCACGGAGCGACCAGAACTGAAATGAGTGTCCTTGGGTGATGCCTGATAGGCAGCTTCCGAAGGCGCCGCTCGCTGACCGAGCTCTCTGCCAGGAGCATTGGCACCCCCGGACGAACTGTGTGGCCGCTGGATCCTCAGCCTGTGGCTCTTGTCCAGGGAACAGAGGGGGATGGAAACCATAAAGGCATTCAAAGGGAGACATGTGTAGGGAGGAATGTAACCGGGTGTTATAGGCAAACTCGGCCAACATGAGTTAAGAGGTCCAGGTTGCCTGATTATTGGAGACCAGACACCTCAAAGTCCTCTCAATGTCCTGATTCACTCTTGGTCTGGCCATTAGATTGGAGATGGAACCCAGACGAAAGACTGACAGATGCACAACTGAGCTGCCCAAACGCCTACCAGAAACGGGAAGCAAACTGTGGTCCGCGATCGGAGACCATGTCCTGGGGAAACCATGGATTCTGAAACATGTCTCATTATCTCGGCCATTTCTTTTGCTGTGGCGAGGTTGGGTAAAGGTATGAGATGACATGTCTTGGAGAACCTGTCCACCACCATTAAGATATTGGTGTTAGCTTGCGACTGAGGTAACCCTGCACTGTAACGAATTGCTGTAAAAACTACAGCGTTATTTTCCAGAAGCTGACTGTTTTTTTAATAATACAGAATATTGCTGTAAAGTGCAATGCATTCTGGGGTCATGTGACGGATTAACTCAAATGTACGTAATATAGCTGTAAATTTAAATGTGCAATGGGCGGGATGATCTTCAACAGTCGAGATTGGGGTAGTGCGCAAAATGAGTGATTCACTGTGGTAAGTGACTTATTACGTTTTTTTTCCATATTTGGTAACTATCATACTGGTAACGTTATATAGAGGTATCTACATTCGCATTTCATATTGGTAACCCCGGATTCAACCTCCATCCGCGGGGACCGAATGAGTCTTGCGCGGGGTTTTAGCAGCGCCGTCGCGGTAAGATTTCAAACATTCTCCGTCGCTATAGCACCTGAGGACAGAAGTTGTTCATGTTATTTAGAGTTTTTGTTCACACCAGGAGCGAAGTCGGTATGTGACGAGCTACAGTTCATTGTATTAGTAAGTTGACGGTTGTTTTTTTAATGTTGAACATCGAACGGCCGTAGACACGGTAAAAGTTACATGCTTCAACTGTTGGGATTCACGGGAACTTAGTGTTGAATACCACACTCGGTCTTGATTAATTTGTGGTGTAATTCAAATGTGCAAATGCAGTTATCCGTTAAATCGAGAGCCCAAATTAAAACGAGTCACCAAAGCTTGAGGTAAGTCGATGTTCACGGAGGATAGCCCGTTCAAGTGATTAATGTACATAACCAGCTAGATATACAGTATATGTAACGGAGGCCAGATGAGAGCTTGAGCAAACGACGTTACCGACACCCTCATTGGTTAGAGCAGGACTGTCCACCAAATAGGACCATTCGAGGGTGGGAGTGAGACGGCCCGTTATAAATACCTGTGTAACAATCTCTTCACCGTGACATCCCTAACGTTAATGGCTTACATTTCTGCAGAAGTACAGTTTTAAGTGTAAGTTACTCTATGTAATTTGCTTAGAGTTTGTTTGTAGAGTCACTTATACTTAATTATAGTTTAAATGTAAAAAGCTTCAAGATAAAAGTCTATAGTAACTATTAACTATTGTCACATGTGGTATTGTTTGTTTTAGGACACACTTTGCCATGCAGGCCACATGATGCTGACTACTGAAGGTTAGGTTGTGTGTGACGGTGCTCAGCACAGCTTCATGTCTGGCCTTCCCACTCTGTTCATTGCATGTTACATATTCAATCTTGAGTACCAGGATGGGGCAGCGTGTATCTTGGAGTCCAATGAAAGGTATTAGTTGAACAACTTCCTTACCTGCATTTTATAGATATGTTAATGTTATATAACTGTTAAGACCTTAAAACAATATTTCTCAACGAGAGATGGATTTTTTTAGTGAAAATTATTTAGAAGTGTCCCCTATTTAACACTAGCAAGCTGATGATTTAATTCTTGTGTTTAAATATAATATATTTTGTATATTTAATATATAACATTTTGTTTTTCCTGACTCTTTGTAGATATTAATCCAGAGAGTGGAACAAGAAGAAGCGTCATCTAAAATGCCAGGATACAGAAGAAACAGTTGCAGTGAACCCACATGTTGCCGCTCTTCTAAACACAATGATGAATTTTCAGTGAAATTGATGAAAAGTAGAAGCACACACACACACAGATCTCATCTTTGAATTACATCATTTTAATATTCACTGTCTCTGACTGTATATGTTGTCCTCTGTTTTTCCTCTGACTATAAATATCTAACATTATTCTCTCTCTCTTTCTTTTCCATAGTTCTAGCTACTTGTTGTGCTCTGATGGATCAAGATGTGGACCGTTTTACAGACTCACTTGGGCCTTGTTCTGCGATGTTGTTACATGATGGTTATGTTGGTTAACGTGTTGTTTAAACATTCCTTGTTTAAAAAGCCATGTATGCTACTATGAAGTTGTAACTGAATAAAAACTATTTTATGTACAACAAGGTACAAAATTTGTCTGTAATGTATTTTTGTATCAATTAAAAAATAAATAAACACTGTATATCCAGTATGCAAAACATACTGGATATACAGTGATTATGTATTTCTTCTAAATACAGGAAATTAAAATCAAGCAATTGGCTGTAAAAAATAGAGCATTACACTGTTGCTATTCAAAATTACAGTTTTTTCCTGTATTATGCAATTACAGAAAATGGCTGTAAATTAAATTACAGTACTGTGGCTGTAAAATTTACAGTAACTGGCTGGCAACCCTGCTGCCAGTAATTTACTGTAAATTTTACAGGATTTTTTTTACAGTGTGTGACAAAGTCCAGAGAAATGTGGGACCAGGGACATCTCGGGATAGGTAGTGGGTGCAGCAAACCTTGAGGGTGGTTCCTTGTTCTGTGCACAAACGCCGCAGGTGGAGACGAAGGACCAGATATCTCTCTGCACTCTGGGCCACCAAAACCTCCTCTGGACCAGTTTGCAGGTTCTAGTAGCCCCCGGGTGTCCTGAGGAGGGGTTAGCATGTGCCCACTGTAACTCCTTGGGACGCATACGCACAGGAACAAAGAGGCATCCCCTAGGGCCATTACCTGGGTCAGGCTGGTGAAGTTGGGCTTTTCTGATGGCTGTCTTTAGATCCCATAGGATAGGGGCTAGTACCCTGGAAGTAGGAAGGATGGTTTCTGGGTGAGCATACTTCTTGGAAGGTTCAAATTGTCTAGTGAGGGCATCTGGCTTGAGATTCTTGGAACCTGTGCGGTAAGAGAGAGTGAAATTAAAGCGGTTAAAAAAGAGGGTCAAACGGGCTTGTCGAGAGTTTTAACTCTTGGCGTCTCTGATGTAGATGAGATTTCGATGGTCCCTCCAGATGAGGAATGGGTGTTTGGCCCCCTCCAGCCAGTGTCTCCACTCTTCTAACGCCATCTTAACGGCCAGTAACTCTCGTTTCCCAATGTTGTATTTTCTCTAGGCAGGACTACGGCTCCCACGCCCACGTCTGAGGCGTCTACCTCCAGAACAAAGGGCAACTCTTGGTCTGGGAGAACTAGGATGTTGTGAAGCGTTGTTTCAGTAAATAAAAGGGTTGGTTAGCTCTGTTGGTCCATGTGAAGGGTCCGTCAGATTTATTTTTCAGGGAGGTTAGAGGTTCTAAAACAGAACTAAAACTTTGGAAAAACCTCCTATAAAAGTTGGAAAACCACAGAAAGCGTTATACCTGTTCGACTGAGGGCGATTGCGGCCAATCAAGGATCACCTGGATCTTGCCGGGATCCATCTGGAGGCTGCCTTTGGACACCCAGAAGCCGAGAAGTGAGACAGCTGGGACATGGAACTCGCTCTTTTCGAGATTGACGAATAGCTTGTTCTTCAACAGTTGGGCAAGGGATGTCTGACATGTTGAACATGTTCCTTGAGGTCACTGGAAAAAATAAGAATATCATCCAAATAAACAAAAACAGAAGTGTTAAGCATCTCTCTGAGCACGTCATTAATAAAACCCTGAAAAACAGGTGGAGCATTGACTAGGCCAAATGGCAATCCCCGATACTCATAGTGCCCTGTTGGTGTATTGAATGCCGTCTTCCATTCGTCTCCCTCCCGGATTCTGACCAGATTATAAGCATTAAAGAGATCCAGGTTGTTGAAGACGATGGCTCCCTGCAAAACCTTGAAGGCCGTGGTTATGAGTGAGAGGGGGTAGCGGTTCTTGCCAGTGATGCTGTTTAAACTCTGATAGTCAATACAAGGTCGAAGGTAGGCTTAGTTACCCTTTAATGGAGCTGCCTGGAGGTTCTAAGTGGTGCTGAGGTCCAGAGCCAGGGCGTTTGGTGGGATATCATCGCAGCAGCAGATGCCAGCATGAAGGGAGGGCAGGCATGAGGAAGAGAGAGGAGGAAGGGAGGTGGCCGCTGGAGCCAAGAACGGAGGCAGCCTCACGCTAAGGTCGGCTCCTTGGGCAAGGGCAAATGGAAGGTCTGGTTGTGATCGAATGAAGACTCTTGTAGCCGGAATCTGAAAATGTGGGGACTTGTTCGCTTTCTGGCCAGCGACCGCCCAAGAGTGGCAGTTATGTGATGATATTTAGTTTAGTTCCTAGCTGTATTCGCGAGCAGAGAGACACGGAGATTGAGCATATTACCGTCATCCAAACCTACTCATTGAAATGCTGTTATATCTTAAAATTTCTGTGTGCATTTGTATGAGTCGAACACGATTAATGATACCAGAGTTAAGATTTGTGGCTGGGGTCATGAGTGCAAGATGAATTTTTGTTTGGGTTGACAGACGAGAGTCGGGATTGCCTGCCCACAGCATATAAATGCAGTCACATGTGTCTTTCCCTTTGTTCTTCAGCTCTTCATCGTGCTGCTAGAACACCCTCACACCATTCTGTTATCACAAGTGGTAACCCATGTGGTGATCCCGGTTGAAACTATAATAAAAGAAAAGTGTTGCAGCTCAAGTTTAGCACTACTGCCTTCATTTAAAAATTAACGGTCATTTACTTTGACCTCACTAACACATAGGTTTGAAGTTTATTTATTTTACTTTTATATTCAATAAAGTAAAGATTTGAGAGAAAATATGTTTTTGTGATTTTCAATTGATTTGACATATCTAAATCAACAGACCATGATGTATGGAGTGAAACTCAGAGCTTTTGATTGTTAAAAACAGACCGTTTCATAGGATGCGCGGGCGACTGACCCCCAGTTTACTTCCGGTTTGTGTTTGGCTACTGTCTAATAATGTCAAATAAATATTAAGATAAATTAGATAAGATACGATATACATTACATTATTAAATCAACGATTTGTTGAATTTTTTGTATGTTAATTTTATTAAATACATTTTTTGTTGAATGGGTCCTGTATTTGTGACACATTAAAACAAACCGTATGTTACATTGTTATCTAGCGGTTGAGTTTGGTTTCACAGTATAAATACAAAATATTGGAGAGTTTAGCCAAGTAACGGTTCATCTCGGTTTCTTTTGATTGCTATCAGAAATAATCTACAAGGCACTCTTTTGTTTGTGAATGTGTACGCAAAAGTGTGCATTCGCAGTAACGTTACTGTACACGCTTGGTTTCTCTGTCTGTTAGGTGTAGATGTCAGGCCACTTAAAGGCGTGTGTCCGATTTCTGAATGGACTCTATGCACCCTGCTGCTTACATATTTCCCCCCATATCTCAGTTTTACGCAGCTTCTGGTACAGCATTCTCCCATAGCAAAATTAGGTCCTAGCGTGGTCTTTTTTCACATATCATATTTGCATATTTTGATTAACAAGCGATTTCATTTTATTACATTACATTATTGTAGTGGAGTAGGCGGGGCGAGAACGTGAATCGAGGCCGGTAAGTGAGCGTTAATGAGCGCCAGCTGTGCACGCACTGGTCTCGTATCAAGGAGGAGATCGGGAGCATAAGAGAACGAGCGACTGGACCGTCGATGAGAGAGGATCAGGCCTGGATTTTAGTTGTGGTTTGTTTTAATCGCTGGCAGTCGTATGTGAGGGGCTGCCGGCTGTCTTTTTACTTTGTTATGATTTTGATTAAATGTTTAAATGTTTGCTGGTTCCCGCCTTCTTCCTTCCTTTATATTGAACCTTTCTAGCAGCATGTCGGGGAACCGGACTATAATTTTTTTTTTCCTCTATTTCCGGTCGCTCCGAGGGCTCCTGTCTATGTTGTCTTGTCTCGTCGCTACATACCCCCAGGGGAAAGGTACTCCGAGACTGGGAGACAACCCCCCTTCGCAAAAAGTGCAATGACCTACCATAAAGAAAGTGATACTAGAGCAGTGTGTGTATATATGAAGAGCCTCCTTCTAAAAATAAATCATACCAATGGCAGTTTGGTTCATATTCATTGGAATGTACAACGAAAAAAACATTTATAAAACCAGAGTTCCAAACTCTTCATATGTTCTCCATCTAGGAATCTGCATTTGAAAGCAACTTCTGCTTGGTCTCCAGCTTTTGGCTCAATACGTTATGATACACAAATAAAGAGATGCAGAATGTAAATAGTTGTAGTAATATATTATATGATTTGTGATATACACCATAAATAACGCGGATATTGAAGGATTTGTGTGTGGCACAGTGGTTGAGTAAAAGATTGTGGGTTCGATTCCATGAACAAAAAAACTGATAAAAACGTATAACTTGGATAAGCTTTGCATTGTGCTGAATACTTCAATTTAAATGTAAAAAACTTAAATGGTTTACGGTTCATTCAGTCACAATGTTGTCAATAAATGTAATGTCCTTCCCTTAAAAAGGAGTAATGTGAAAAAAACGAGAACAAAAAAAACGGGTCTAAAATGTTGAAGAAGGTGACCTTTCCTCCTTCATTTAAAGATGTGTTATTTCCAAATGTCATTTACACACATGGATCTATACCACATGTTTGTAAGACACTGTGGTATGAGCTGAGACGCTGTGGTATGAGCTGCATCCAAAAGCTTGGTGCCCTGCTGCCCTCCTTTCAATCAATGAATTCGGAGTCAGTGTTGGTTAAGTCACTGCCTACGCCACAGTAAATTCTAGAACATCATGGTACACGTTAAAATATAAAGTTAAATAACTAATTTTTTTTTACTGCTATCATCATACCTCTCTAAACCAATAAGCTGTCTTAAGCATCGCACTTCTCTTTACCAAAATACTAAACATTTATTGAACCCGTCTCACCCGCAAAGCCCTCTGCATTACAGGGGATCCCAGCCACCCGACACACAGCTTCTTCAGGCTGCTGCCATCAGGGAGGAGACTGCGGAGTCTCCTGGCCAACACCCGCAGAATAAGGAGAGCTTCATACACCAGGCAGTCAGGAAGCTAAATTCCCCCTCTCTTGCCCCATGCACAAACTTTGACTTCATTAGAAGGTCCTTCCACTCCCCCCCCCCCCCACAACATACACTCACCCTTACTAGTCAGTTTATGCAGCATCGGACTGCTCACTACCTCATTCAGCATCAGTCTGCCCCTCTTCAACTACCTCTTCTGACAGGTTATACAAAGCCTGCTCTCTTTGTCACTTTAAACAGACTAGTAAGCTCTTTGCACTACCTTACATCTGCACTCTGTATATTTAACTGGTTTGCACTCTTACTGCCATGACCTTTCTTCTTTTTCTTTAATATCCCTGCTTGCAATAATTGAATGGTTTACCCTCCGGAGTGAGAGCTTTAAGGGGTTAAAGGGTGTAGGGGACCAAACAACTGTTTCTTGAAGTGCGCTTCTGCGTCATCATCCCGCACCCATGAGGAGGCGGCGTCACCACGCAAAGAATCTGCTCAAAGAATCATGGGAGCCCGAAGTGACCATCAGTTGTACCCTTTGAAATACTTAATTCTGAAGGGCCATTTGAATTGGCCAGTAATGAGTACTTCGGTTTGGAACAACCCTTCATTATGGCAGCCATGATTGCGGTCACTCGGTAGGGCACTTCAGAGGGCGATACCAGTTGGAATGCACTTTACTTTTAATTACTTTAGTAATAAAAAAGAATTATTAATCTAATCAAATAATCTAATACATTGATTTAACTCTCCATATTGTGTGGGTAATTAATTTTACTTCTTTTAAAAACACAGCATGTACTCATTACTGATGTGCAGTGAGAATAAACTTACGTAAAAGTTTATTTGCATGCATATACTTCACACAGCGTTGCCCTACAATATCCTCATCATCTGTCATGTGTTCAGTGATAATATGTCCAAGGTATTTTACTTTCGCACACACAGTGAGACTCTTCTTAGACAATTTAAAAACTGAAGAATGTATACTTTTATCCTCCTTAGTTCTGCAAATCATATCCACACCTTTATCAGGATTATATAAAATATCATGTTCAAGACCATAATCAGAACATACATTTAAAAGCTGTTGAAGATCAGCACTGCTAGGACTAAACGCCACAAGATCATCTGCATACATAATATGATTCACTATTCCAAATCATACAACCAGTTTTACAGACATATGTATATAAGGGTTAATGTGTATATATATATAGGTTTTTGTTTCCTTATTTTATATAGTTAAAGTAACGGACATTTAAGCAGTTTTGAAAAGAGCTATTGGACAGAAATGAAATGAAACTTCTGTCATTTAGAGTGTGTGCTGCTCGAAATAAGATGAAGACTTCGAATTAAATCGCAAATCTAATGGGAATATCTGTCGGAAATATCGCAATGAGATCTTTCTCCAAACCGCGCAGCCCAACACAGCACCCAAATATGGTTGTTAGTCCTATTTTTGGATCCATAATATGCAGCTCAGTTATTTACAGCTCTCGTTAACATCATGGGAAGCGAACTAGCGAGACAGGACGACGACTAAAAAGTTTGGTTTAAAGATGAGAAACTTACCCAGTACAATGTTCTTCTTGCCACTACTTTCGCGGTCTTATTATAATTACTATGACTGTCGCGGTCTCACGGCTGTCGTTAGAAGGGTCTGGCTGTAAACGACTGTCAGCCGCACATGCGCACTTAAGACACATGCACACTTAGTGGGACGAAGACGTAACTAAATCAAAATACTGTTTACAAACGGCACAACATAAAATAACGTCCTGTTAAAGTATTTCACAAAGTGGACTGTAAAATTATATTTTCAAAAGGTGGAGATTTTAGCTTTTAAAGAGTACCGTAAAGACAGAGACAAAAAAATATAAATGGAAAAAAGCTTTTTTGTTCACTTTATTACAGTTTGTGACAGTTCAGTTCAGTTATAATATGACTGCATGTCTGTATGATAAACCTGTGAACCTAATGCTTAGTGTCGTAGTTAGTGCTATTTTGACTGTATTATTTGTGTCCCCTTCAAAAATTGCGCTTGAGAAATTGTATGTGTATTGTCCCCACCTACTGTTAAATGAGATTAACGCCCATGCCCCTGTTTAGCACATCTGTACATACATTATACTGTCTATTGTCCTTTTGTCTTATAATATCCTTGTGTGTCCAAGCACACTTGGCAATAAAGCTCTTTCTGATTCTGAAATGTGTTGTTTACTCATTTACTCTGTTTACCAAGTGTGATCCAGGCAGCTTTGTAATGAGAGAATACATATTTTAAGACATTAATATGTCATCAGGAGTTGACATTACTTTCAGCTTATAACTTTCTGTATGGAAAAAAAGTATTTGCCATCCCCATCCTAGTTTAGTCATTAACATGAGTAAATCCTAATGGTCATATCGATTTAATTGCATGTTAAACGTTCGTTCGTTAAACATACATTCGATGTAAAATAAATCTGTCTCCTAAGATGTCAAATATAATGTAAATGAGGACAAAATTTTCGTTTTTGGGTGGACTGTCTATTTAAGTCAGGTTTCTCTTTTTTCAATTCTATTACATAAACCTGATTCAAAGCGCCAGAATACATAATTTTTCATAATAATACATGCCACACTCAAAATTGACCTTTTGACCAAAAGTAACCTTTTGTTACATTACACAGGACAGCTGTATAAATTTATTGTGTCTGATTTTAAGTAAAATTATGTTGTTTGTAACAATAATAAAATGTGAAAAGTATAGTAAATGTATAAATGTGACTGTTGGTCATGCATTAGAAAGGTTTGCTTCCTATCTGCAGGAAAATGGAGGGGGAAACATTATGGATTTTTTTTCCATGCAGTAATAGAGCAACGTTGTGAACGCAAACTGCTGTTGAACCGCAAAAATAGACTTTTATTTTGCTCTGATGGTACGATGTCATGTGGATTGCGCCTGCAGCACCCTAGGCGATGTTCTCTTGTTTTAAGCATTTAAGGTTTATTAAACGGGTAAATCCGTTTTTATTTGTGTCCCAGCGTTATTAATATGAAATAAACACAGACGTGTGATGCTTGTCATGTATTTTATGAAAGTTCTAACTGCAAACACAAGAGAGGCGCAGGATGATCTAACGTTACTTATCGTTACTTCTTCTATTTATCCTAATCGTGACAGAGAAGTTGACAAACAAGCAGGAAAATCTCAAACGACTGAGATCTCTGTTACTAAAGAAGAGATTGATGACATGACAGTTGCAGAACGACACAGAACACAAAATGAAGATGCTGAGGAAGAAAGAGGATTGCGACTCTTCTTGTGGGAAAGCTTTATATGGTGCAGAAAATGTGATGAGTTCCCACTCTCAAATTTTCTAGAGATCTGTAATAAAATGTTACGGTTATTTAAGATTTAAAGCTTGTTAACTTCACTTGTTTCAATCATACTATCCTCAAATTTGCAGTCTCTGACAAATAATGTGTTAATTAGAATCAAAATTGGGCTGTATCCATATTTTTAAATATTGTTTAAATAAAGTTAAAACATTAGTAAAAATGGATAATACCTGTGAATTTGACCTGAAACATTTCAATTTGAAACCTTGTTGACCTTGTGGCGATAAAAGACAACGTTCACAAATTCACTGATGTGGAAAACCATCAACATCTGAGACCTCATCATTTTAGAATATCTGTTGGTGGCCTACAGACTGAAAGGAACCTCTCCCAAACAAGAACTAAAAAAAAAAGGATCAAATACCTTCACTTGCCAGTAATGTGGGAAAAGTTTCATACGTGATGGGCTTCTCAATAGCCACATGAGAACTCACAGCGGGAACACCCTTTCACCTGCAAAGTGTGTGCCAAGAGTTTCTCGCTCAAAGGAAACCTAAGGAATCACATGCAAATTCACACCGGAGAAAAGCCTTTCACTTGCAACCAATTGTGGAAAGCGTTTCACCCAAAAAATAACACTTAAGTGCAAAACAAGAATTCACACTTGAGAAAATTGCTCTACATGTCATTGTGTGGAATGCGTATCAGAAACACGGAGCAGCTGACAAGCCACAAAATAATACAAAACGGAGAGAAGCCTTTCACCTGCAACCAGTGTGGAAAGAGTTTCCAATTTAATATAAAACCTTTCTAAGAGACATTAAGACTCATTTCAAAACTCATCCTGGAAAAGAAACGCAGTGCTCTGGCAAGAAGTTTGTGGAGTTGGGGCATTTAAAAACACATCTGCTGATTCACTCGGAAGAAAACAGGAAGCCATTCATTTCTTTTGCACTCGCACATAAAAATACACCTGAAAAGTCATGCCGATGTGAAACCCACTGGTGTGCTTTGTGTGGAAAGACTTTAAAATGGTTCAAAGATTTAAAATGCCACCAGAAAATTCATGCCAGTGTCGATGACTTTACCAGGGCGAGCTACTTGAAACAACACTGACACATTGATACTGGAGAACCACCTGACAAGGGTTCCGATTGTGAGTCAGAGGTTCAGATTCTTCCTGCTTTAGAAACCCTGAAAGCACACGAGAGCAGTGAGCCAACTGAAGAGAAGATGTACCCCCGTCCATCATGTGGAATCAATTTCACCACATCCATCTATCTGCTGGCTCATAAGAAAAAAACACTGTCCAAAGTAGTCACAGAGATTGAAGTGTACCTTTACATCTTATCTGATGTCTGGGATCATTCAACAAAGGAAGTGAGTGTAGGTCAGAATATCAGTTCCTTCAGTGCTGCTATGAACGGTGATATTCCAGTTACAAACTTGTTTTACTGGTTAATGAATTACACCAATAGTACTTTATCAAATGCTGCTATGGTTGAGTCAAATTTTTTTTTTGTTATTTACAACCCAATGGTTAGACGGTTTGGTCAATGCTTTACCTCTCAACAGTTTTTATTGAACAAAAAGAACAAATAGATTTTTTGTTGGTTTGCAGTGTTATTGTTGTAGTTCGAAGTAAGAAATATTATATATAATTCTGTATCATTTTATACGTAAATTATTTATAGTTTTGAATTAACAATTTATATGCGCATTAACATACCTCAACGTTATGGTATTGTAGCAAATTGTTCTGGTATATTGTAATTTGAGGTTTTCAGTCCTGATAAACGAAATAATATTGTTCGATTGAATAATTACAGTTTCTGACAATCCAACATAGCATTTATTTCATTTAAGTTTCATCAGTGTACATTGCATAGAGACCTTAATACTGTGGCACCTGTAAAGTTCCCTAGAATTTGTGCCAGGTCTTTATGTGATGATAAAATGTCTGTCCAAAAAAGTAATTAAAAGCATTTTTTTGACAATATGTTAAATAGGTTCTTTTATAATGTCGACCGATCTATTTTTATTATGGAATTGATATTCCAGTTATTTGAAGCTCATATGTAGGTAGAATAGGAATTTAAGTTCACTCAAATAAACAGTGAGTTCATTCGTGTATAAATATGCACATGAAAAATTAATTCCAAACGGTTTTATTAGAATTAGTGCGCGAAAGCTTGAATAGTGATGCAATAATCAATTAAACATAATTGTAAAGTAGAAATTCCTATACATATTTTGAAAATTACCTTTAAAAACCAAAAGGGTTTATATATACACATTGTATATATGAAGACATTCTTGCATGACATGTAATGAATTCAATAATTCAATTTACTGAATCAGAAAATCTGAGGTGTTGGAGTTAGGGTTGAGCTACACTGAACTGGAACTCAAAAGAATAATTAATGAAAAAATACCACAACAAAGAAAACATAATCGGGTGTTTTATATACTATATACATGTTATTTTGTTGTAATTGGTGGACTGTACAGGGTTTGAAGTTATTTAACTCCAAAACTAACAAATATTTATGAAGAGAAACTCTTTGAAGTATTTTCAGTGGCATATTTTCACACATAACATATTCCTGAAGTTTATTTTGAGGCGTCTGGTTATCAACATACATGTCTGTTTTATACGGCATACTTTATATCCATTCATATAATCCTATCTATGCCTTCGTGCACATATTCAAATGACTTCAGCTGTCTGGCCAAACGATGCCAACAAGAGACAGAAATAAAACTGGCCATTCAACTTAATTCATTGAGCAAAAAAATTCAGCTACAAACTCTCCATGTTTGGACTTCGGTTAGGTCGGAGATTCCTCTCTGCCAACCTCTGAAGGCAGATTATTTCCACATCTGAACAATACATCTTCTTGGCTGGCACACAGTAGGATTAGTTTTAAAAACAATCTGGTTACTTCCAGAAGAGAATATTCCAGAACATAAGCCAGCAGGGGTAAATGAAAAGAGCTAAAAGTGGGTAGACGAGCGATCTGTAGAGGACATGATCAAGAATGCCCTGTGAGATGACTGACAGAAAGAGAATCCAGCCCTCGCTGATGCTGACAGGTGATTCTATGAGCTCCTGATATATAAAGACGCAGTAGAGGATCACAAAGCCAGGACTGAGCAGCACCACAGCCAGCGCGCTCAAAGCTCTAAACAGAGACAAATAGAGAAACAAAAACAGACAGGTGATTATAGGCTTTTAAAAACACAATTTAAAAGCATTGATCACATTATCTCAGTTAAATGATATGCTTCCCATAAAAATAAACCCTGTATAGAGAACTTGAAGCTGACGTCACACCCTATGTTCCATGTTGCAGTGGCGCAGCCATCTTGAAAGGATCGTACTCGCCGGCTATTATTGTTTTGATATGTAGCGTTACTTGTTTTGATATATGGAGAATTCGAAAGTACTCGTTTTTTTCCCTCGAAAAAACATATGCGTAGAATGAGAGACTGAAACGCATTTGCCTAATAAATTCTGATACAGCAAATATTAAAGCCATGAGACGAATCGTCTGTTACCGTTAATTGTGTCTTTCTGGTTTCCAGATTTTACTATTTTTTATTTACTGTCGGTTACCAACTCACCAATTTCGCATTAGTATTTCCTCCTGTTATTGCAAACTTTAAAAGATTGGAAACCCGGCTAATATCAAATACATTTTTCTATCTTAGGTTGTGTCCTGTTTGTCAAGACGAAAGTCTTCGGACTAACGAAGTTAGACTGAGTGTTGCTGTAACTGTAAAGTTAGAAGCAAGAGCAATGAAATTGCAGACAATTCTAACAAATTAAACAACGAAGATGCAAATAGAAATCAGTTCTGGTGTATTAACAGGGCTGGCACGATATTCAACTTAACGAAGGAATTGGGCAAAGAATGAACATTAAGAATAGTATAGCGCTATTATAGACTATTTAATTCAATTGATAAATAAACAATGCTATCGCTTTCAATTATTTTTTCTTTTTTTGGCAGATGAAAATACAAATACAGGACTTTGTGTTGGAAGTTCAAAAACAAAATGTCAAAATGAAATTAGCAAAGCATGAAGTGTGTGCTCTTGGGTGCTCTTTTACCTGGGCATGTGTGGTGTGATACAGGCGGCGATGGGCACCAGTGTGATGGCCAAGATGAATCCAAGAGAGAAATTAATGAGAGCCGTGCAGCCCAACAGCACAGCCAGATAGAGCAAAGAGGTGAGTTTCAGCACCCTCCAGCCCTGCTCTGTACCCTCTCCAGATAACAGCCTGTCACAGAAGTAGACACCAAACACATGGCTCATGTTGATGAACACCGATGACCTAGTGAGACTTCAAAGGTAACTGTCATGCAACCTCAACAGGCGCTAATGCGGAGTGCTCTCCGCAAGCACCAGGTCTGCCCGCCCCAAATATATGTAGCACTCTCACAATTGAGTTTGCAAGTTGCAAAGCTAATAGTGCAATACTTGAATAAATATAAAGTAAGAGGCATCCACAAAAGTTGGGTAAAACAATCCAGTTTGAATTACAGGAAACTACTTTTTAACCAATAGTTTTTGTGGATAATGTTACATGTGTTTGATGAAGGTTAAATTGGCTACTTTTTAGAAGAGCCTTAGCTTTGAGAAAGCACCTACGTTGCCTTAAAATGCTACCCGAGTAGGCAGTCTCGGAAGAGCAAATGTATGTATCTACCATTGTGCATTGTGCGGCAGTGCAAGTCCTGCGGTATATATGGCCACGGCAGTGAGCACAACAGCTTCAGTTTCAGACACAGGGAAGTGCTCCACGGCCATCTCCTGCAGCTGAACTGGAAGCAGATAGAGCGCCACGCCTGTCAGGTGACTGATGACCACTGGGGTCAACACGGACAACACCCCTGGACTGGATGACTTCAGAGAAACAAGAACACAAATGCCACGCAAATTAGGACCTGTCGTCCATTGCTGGATGCGATGCAGTCGTTCTTATCCGTTTTTATCTTTTGTACATTTTTCGAAACTCTTTTTATTTCACACAAGTGTCACAAAATAAACTGACTATGTTATCTCAAGAATAAAGCGTTTTTTTGTTCCCAGATGACTTCATCTCTCAAGTGAGTGAGCATGGTAAGAAATATAGTGACACTCACCTGTTCCACCTCACTGACTCCATCCACCTGTGCCAGGGCAGGTGTACCCAGATGAACCCATAGATCCAATGCCTGCACTGAAGTCAAGGATTCTAACACACAACCACGATTTACCAAATAGAGCGTTGTTCTGAACGATGTAATGCACAATGACTTATTTGCTGTAAACAACGAAAAAATGTGTTGACATACATTACAAGTATTATTACTATATGCAATATTATTAACTATCAGCTACAGCCAACAGTCCCATTCAAATGATCATCATCAAAAAATAAAGGCATAATAAAGAATCACGGAGGGAGATGTGGATACTCGAAGTAGTAAGATGACTGCCAGGAGGCCAAACGCCGGCATATAGTAGCCGATGGACACAAAGCGAGACAGAGACGGCAAGAGATAAAAGAAATATGACTGATGAAGACGTTCTAGGAGATTGTTCAATTTGCGGATCATTCCCTCCAGCAACCTGTCGAACATAAATAATCAGACACAGACAAGAGAAATGATGGGCTGATGGACTCATATTACCTGTGGTGTTCCCAATTGGAATGCATAAAATTTATAATCATACTTATTTACAGATGGGGGTAAATTAAACCAAAATGCAGACAGTGAAAATCGACCTGCAGGCTGGATTGAAAGATTAACAACTAATGCTTGAAGCTGCATGTGAAACCCTTTCTTTTATTTTGAGAAAACTATTTCAACATTTCTCTTCATTAAAATCAAATAAACTATACGCCTGAATATGATCTGAAAAGGTTCAATTAAATGAACGTTTTAAAACGGTGCCCTAGAAATAAACTGAAAAAAGTTTTGGCACAAACATTTTTAAAGAGGCACTTCACCCAAAAATGAACATTCTGTCCTCATTTAATCACCTTCGAGTTCCAAATCTGTTTACATTTCTTTGGTCTGATGAACACAGAGAAAGATATTTGGAAGAATGTTTATAACCAAACAGATTTTGCCCCCATTGACTCCCATAGTAGGAAAAAATACAACGGTAGTCAAAAGTGCCCCAGAACTGTTTGCTGTCCTGCATTCTTCAAAATGTCTTTTTTTGTGTTCAACAGGACAGAAAAGGATAAAGTAATTTATCCTACTGTGGCAGTCAATGGGGGGCAAGAAAATCCAAATATCTCTCTTTGATCATCAGAACAAAGAAATGTATACAGATTTGGAGCAACTCGAAGGTGAGTAGGTGAAGTATCCTTTTAAGTGGAAATAAAATCAAACTACAACTAATATATATACATATATATATATATATATATATATATATCCATATTAATAAATGAAAGCTAATTTAATATACTGTATATATAAATAATAATAACTGTAATGAACTTCTGGTGATCACATGGCAGCCAGAGAACAGAGAATGAGAACAGCTCTCTCCATGTTTAATATACTCACTAAAATCATGTTTAAAATACTGAGTTGCGTAGACAACACAAACCTGCCAATAGTGGTGACATCTGTCTTGTAGTGTCTGAAACTGTTGATGCCCTGAATAGAAGCAGCTTCAATGTGATAGCGGAGGAATAAGCCGTGATCACCCCAAGCACGTCCGCTGGCCTGTTTCAACACCATCAGCATCAGGGTCTGAGCCGCATGGGTGTAGCCCTCAGCAGTGTCCCAGTCATTCCTCTGGAGCTGAGAGACAAATAACAGCATTTATCAAATGTTTATCAAGTACGCTGACACTTTTGTCTGAGCCCACTCTCAGGGACAATCCTTGTAGGACAAACAAACAGCTCATCCACTTGTTTTCAAACTTGATGAATCAAGATGTGCTGGCCAGGGTTCATGTGAATCACTTAATATTTCATATCTGAACTGAAGCATGCTTAAAAACTTGGGACGCTGCATGATTAAGTAAGACTGGAGAAGTATATGAAAATAAAGGATATTAATGAATAAAAATAGACACTAATAAAACAATAGAAACAAACACTTTCTGGGTCACACAGCATTCTCATATGACTACAGTAGAAGGGAAGTAGGCACACAGCTCTTGTTGTGATATAGCGTTTCGTTCTTTTTTCAGATTCTTTAAAAGATATTTCTGTGCATTCCACAGAATGGATGAATAAATGAAAGTTATACTGTCATGGAATGCCAACATGGCAGAGGCACAGTACGATTTTGGAAAATCTGTAACTATTCCAAGTGTCTTGGTCATTCACAGCCTACTCCATGCGAGGATAAAACTATTAAACACCTACCCTGAGCTTTAAATATTTGCAGGTTCACAACCAGCAGAAACACAGTAACATCAGTGTTAGGCACTTCTGTTTAAGACCTTACCTTTCCTTGAATGGTGCACAGAACACCTAACTTCTGGCAGAAGGCATAGAAGAGGTTGGCCAGGTCTAGGTTGGGAAGCTGACCATTGAGCCCTTCTAAAACCAAGTCTAGGCTGGTGATGACATCACTGCTGAGCTCCAATGAGAGTGCAGCTTGAATCGACCCCGCCCGACCCTGCAGTGGCGAGTACTCCATCCCTGAATAAAAGTGAGAATAAATCGCATTTAAATCAGCAGTTTTAGGACTTTTTTCAAGCATTTAGGCCCCCTGTGTACACACCTGTAATGTTAGTGTGATGGTAGCCCTCCAGCCAGGCCTGCGTGCCAATCAGATCATGTTCATTCACCAAGAATATTATGTCTTTGGCCCAGTAAACCTGACCTTAAGGAAGACACAGACAAAAAATAGGATCAATCTCATATTAATAACTAATCAAAACAGGCGCTTATATAATGTGTCCTTGCTCCCAGAAGCAAGCCTAGTCTAAAAGCATACAATATGGATAGTTGACATAACTATCAGACTATCTGTGTGTCTCCATACAGAAAACAAAGAGATTTCTGGATCACCACACCTAAACATTGCCATACTTTATGAAAAGATAAGCCAATGGTTATTGTCGCGTATAAAGAACTCAGATGTGAAGAAATCTAAATAAATCATGCTTTTTGTTTTTTTCTGCATTCTTATGTTTTAAGCTAATTTAATCAACATTTTCAGCGCATTTGTAGACTTACTCCTGAAATACTGTGCGAGAGTCAGCAGAAGTCCGACCGCCTGGTTGTTGCTGTTACCAGGACTACAGGGCGCACTGATCACCAGCGCCTCTGTCCTGGGAGCTCGAGGCGCCCGCAAGATCCCGTACACATTAGTGCCTCGAACCATCTGAAAGTGAGAGGAGTAACATATTTCATTCATTCTTGACAAACCCCTAAAGTTTCAGTCCACTGGGCCCCCCTCCCAAAATGGTTTAGATGTCTCTCTCTATAAAACACTATGCTCAACGCATCAGCTGGTTAATGTGTGTATTTGGAAGACTTATTAACACACTAACTAACATTTGGAGTTGATGAGTCGAATCGATACTTTACATAGAGAAACATCTAAAACAGTTTAGGATGGGGGGTCTCGACCGAGGACAGAAGTTGAAAAACACTCCTCTAAAGTTTAATGTATTTATTATGTAATAATAATAATGGTAATGCCACTCAAAAACAAAAATGAATGAGACGGTTCTTTAAAAGGGTAAATATTTTTTATTTTTTTTAAGGTCCTACTTTGATTTATGTAGTGTCAAACAACAAGTAACGTGTATTCAGGGTGTAAAGACACTTATCTGATAAAAGGCAGTTATTTTTACCATACTTCTTGACTGACTCTGGCGATTCATCTGTCTTATCCCCTCCTTTCTGTCAAACTACTCTGATCTGATTGGTCAGATTGTCTAGCATGCTGTGATTGGTCTACCGCGTACAGCATCGCAGTGTCGCAAATGGAACATAGGCAGGTAAAACACAGAGTGACACGGAACATCATTTAAAGGAACATTTTATTGAATCAATTAGAGCGACTAAAAATTGAACATCTGTATTCTAAAACTGTATTGTGTCATTATATAGACAGTCAAGTCACTCACGTAGCGCTCTTTGTTCTCATCAGGGAAGGGCAGCGTGCGGGAGAAAGTTTGAGTGAACACTTCCAGTCCTCTGGCCTGCATCGTCTTAACCAGCCACTCCACTGGCATGCCACTAAACAGAAAGAGAGAGTGTGAAAAACACTGGAGCAACAATGATATTCCTGAATTTAGATTTTATACACAGTTATAAAATGTCTGGAAAACAAAGACCATTCAAACCAAACGGGGTGATTTTGTAAGACTCACCCAGCTTTTCGTTTGTGTGCATCAAACTCTTTCGCTGTGGACAGGGCTCTTTCTCCAGAGGGGAACCGTTCCTCCACCATGGTAGAGCCCATGGCGTTCTCTGACATGTATGTGCGTAGCGTAAAGGGCTCAAATGCTAGACCCATGAACCACATGATGGCCGCCAAGTAGCAAACAATACTGAGTGAACAAATGGACAGAAAAACCATACAATAAAGACCTTTTTAAAAGTTGATGAGAAAAACATATAAATGAAAAACATTTTTAACCCTTACCATATGGGCGTGTTGAGGCGGGTCAAGAGGTTGGTCAAGGCCTTTCTGCGGTTGGGGTCAGACAACAGTCCCATTGTGATAATCTACTGCTGTTTTTCTTCCAGGAGAACTGTGATCTGTGGGTATATTGCTGATATTAATGTGGGTTCTTTCCAAACATCTTAATAACCCCTTTCAAAATGTTTTACTGTTGTTTCTTTTCATTACTCAAGTAGGCGAATAAACATTGTCCTTAACACAACACAACATTTTCTTGACATTTACAATACTTTAACAAATAATCGAAACTTTCATTTAATAAAGTATATTCATATTTATAACAAATCATCAATATTGTAAAGCGCTACGATAAAGATTCAACAGTAAAAAAACGTCAAGGGAAACCGCATGTACATGACAGCAATAAATGAATAACATAGAAACATATTAAGGTTGGATTTCTAAATTTGATGAATGTAACGTTAACTGTCAATGTATTCAGCTTTACTGATGTGCAGCTGTTTTAATCCATACTCCTGCTCTTCCGCTGCGATTGGAAATTAAATACGTTTTTAGAACAATTGCAACACTGGCGATATCATTTAAATAAACTAATATCATATAAATTGTAATTGTGTTTCTACACTGTACCTTAAAATGCCGAAATAGGATCAATATCCAGTTTTACAACAGCATTTGCTGTAACGTACATTCATTCATTCATTTCTTTTCGCTCTTTCCGTGTTTCTGGGGGGAAGTAATATGGTGCGGACAAACTTCCGCTTTGTTGTCACAGGATTGGTCAGTTACAAACTGGTACACTTCCTTTAGAAAAGGTCATAGTTTTTTTATTTGTTCATGTATTTATTTTTCTCATAACAAATTCACATAAACAGTATATTTACAGTAAATTATTATTTATCCATACAAATAGAAAATGTTATGTCACTTACACGTGTGAATGTGAGATTTCCCCATAGTAAGACTATTATTTAACAACAATTGAACCTGTACAATATTTATTATATACCAAAAATATATATGAGATATCAGATCAACCCTATTGGTAAGCCATCAGTACAATTCAGACCACACGGCTGTAGGCCTACTGTAAAAACATTTATTTGGCTTACTGTATGCCAAATATTCGAATTTTATGTTGATTTAAAACCATGATTCTTTTTGTTCTTTGCTTAAAAAGAAAGCTATGAAAACTGCACTAATATGTGTGTGTTTGTGTGTTCAATAATAAAACAAAAAGTAATGCAGTACAGCAAACAATTTTTTTTTAAAAAGTGTTAGGGTCTTATTCCATCAACAAAAACATGTCTCATTCAACAAATTTTAGGGCAATTTTATTTGTCATAAACCTTTTACAATTCACAAATATGAAATAATTCCTGCACCTAATAAAATCTAAAATCAAGGTTCTTCTTAAAGAGTAGCCTACATAAGCTTTAAAGGGATAGTCCCTTACTAAAGGGATAGTAAAGGGCTTAACTATCCCTTTACTAGGGATAGTAAAGGGATAGTTAACCCGAAAATAAACCCTTTCGTCACTTCAAACCTGTTTAAACTTTATTCTGCAGAACACAAAGGAAGATATTTTGAAAAATGTTAATAACCAAACAACGGCGAAACCCATTCACATGCCCTTATGTCCATACAGGAGAAGTGAATGGGTAAACTATCTCCATTTGTCTTCTGAAAAAGAAACAAGTAATACAGGTTTAAAGCGAGAGGGTGAGAACATGACAGATTTCCATTGTTGGGTCCCTAGAAAATATGTTATTCAATTTCCGGGCTTGTGTGTTTTTTATTCATATTTTCAAAAAGAAACAGCACTGCATTACATTAACATAAAATAAAAAACACGCCTAGCAAAAAGATAAAAAGTAAAGCATCTCAATAAAGTTATCATACATTTTTATACGTGTTATTCTTATTGTTATCAATAAGTGTAAGATACTTTACAATGAGCGAAATCAAGATCTAGGCAAAATCTTTGAACATATTTAGATTCAAAGATAATCGAACATACATCGTATATCACATTTTTTGTACCCGCCACGCTGAATAGGATAAAGTATGACTTATTAAAAAAGTGCATTTATTAAGAAATATTGGTTTTCATCCTTTACATTTTGCAGCAGCAGTGTTGTAAACGGAGGTCACTAACTTCACATAATATCGCGAGATCAACGTCCGCGCCTTGAAACCACGAGGAAGATCGAGCTTGTTGTGGGATTGAGTGAGAAGACGCGACAGGTAATTTAACACGTAGCGTCGAGATATAAACACAGCAAAGCTGTCACATATGGCTGAGAATGCATCAGATGGTAGCGTTACATGTCCGGTTTGCACGAGGGGATTTGAAGTAGGTAAAATTAATGCCCACTTGGATGAGTGTTTACAGAGCCACGTAAAGTCTGGTCAAGACGCGCTTGACCATGACACACCCGCACCACCGTCCAAAAAACCCCGGATCAACACGACTGACACGCGACCTGCTGCACTCTTCTCCCTCTTTGAGAGCAAATCCAAAGGAGCTGATCACAGACACAAGCTTGAATCGGTGGTCACTTGTAAAGACACTGCAGAAGTGAAAGTGATGCATCAACCTGAATGTCCTGATGCAGTACCATCCGCCACATCAACTTCGAAAACATTAATGTTGAAAAACGAAAAACCATTGGCAGAAAGACTTAGACCCAGCACACTGGATGAATATTTCGGGCAGAATAAACTGATCGGAGAACAGACCCTGCTCAGATCTCTGCTGCAGTCACAGGATATCCCATCTTTAATACTGTGGGGTCCACCAGGGTGTGGAAAGGTCTCTGGTTTGTATTTAACGCACTGATGTTTTGTTTGAGGTCTGCAAGACGATATACTGCGTATTCTTGTTGTGT
Source organism: Triplophysa dalaica (assembly GCF_015846415.1). Lineage (NCBI taxonomy): Eukaryota > Metazoa > Chordata > Actinopteri > Cypriniformes > Nemacheilidae > Triplophysa > Triplophysa dalaica. The sequence goes on from NC_079544.1 coordinate 27,036,277, forward strand.
TTTTATCCCCACAGGAATTAAACGATACTATATTTTTTCACCTATACACTACACGGCGTATCAATGCTCTCTGAAAAGCACGTACTGTGTGATAAACAGAGGGTTGACGCTTTAGTAATACCAGTCTGATTCAGTGTTAAGGGTTAGTATAATCTCGTTAAGGGAAATAACAGCTTAGTTTTTATTATTGAAAGATATTTATGTTAACCACTGTTTAATACTCCAAGTTTGGAGATGGCCGGAGCTCCAACAAATATTCTTTATCCACCACCCCACAGAATCATTTTACCTGTCTGATTCATTAAACTGCATGTTTTGTGCACCGTTTTGTTTTGTATGTTGATTGTTTAAAGACCACCCTCGCCCACATTATTGCAAGTTCCATAAAGAAGAAAGGCACAGGACGCTTTGTGACGCTCTCCGCCACCAGCGCGTCAACCAGTGATGTGCGAGAGGTGATCAAACAGGCCCAGAATGAGCTCCGTCTGTGCAAGAGAAATACCATTCTGTTCATCGATGAGATACATCGCTTCAATAAATCCCAGCAGGTCAGTTACATTATAATTTAAGCCGCTGTCGCTCCAAAAATGTTTGAATCTTTCGGCCAAACTTGGAATATGAACGACGTCATGCATTAAACAACAAAAATAATCTGTAACTAAGTGCAATATTTTACCACAAGAAGACTTCAGGATAATTTAGCAAGGAAATGATAAAACAATAAATAGAATAATTAGTGACACAAGAGATATCATGTAAATTTGTCACATCAACTTGAGACTGTAGTGTTTCACACAGATGTTTTATCTTAAACCAGCAATAATGCTATCGTGACTCACATAAAGTTTTATTCTGGAACCTTTGGCGTGCTTAAGTCTTGTTCATCCATATCGGTATTATTTTGTGGTCTTGTTCTCATGTCAGGACACTTTCCTCCCTCACGTGGAGTGTGGCACCATCACTCTTATTGGGGCCACCACAGAGAACCCATCCTTTCAGGTGAACAGCGCATTATTAAGCCGCTGTAGGGTTCTGGTTCTGGAGAAGCTGTCGGTGGAGGCGATGGGCTCGATTCTGCGTCGGGCTGTTGACTTTCTTGGACTGCAGGTTTTACAGGAGAATGCAGGAGAACAGGGCTCTTCAACACTCTGCTCAGAGTAAGTGTTTGTGTCTTTATGCGGATTCGTTTCTCAAACACTGATCAGGCTTCCCTGTCACTCAAATGAGCCAGACTGATGATGTCACAATCTTTTCTACCCCTCACATATTTATTTATACACTTGGTTTTGACATCCGCGTCCCCTAGCCCTCAGGTGTTTGTTGAACAGAAAGCTCTGGACACTGTAGCACACCTGTGTGATGGTGATGCTCGAGCTGGTCTCAATGGTCTCCAGCTGGCCGTGCAGGCGTGTGTTGCGCAGATGCGCACCGGTTCCATCAAACCCGACGCAGCTCCTCAACAAATAATAGTGCATGAGCAACACATTAAGGAGGGCCTTCAGAGATCACACATTCTCTATGATAAAGCAGGTATTCAAATATATTGTCAATTAAAAATTGTTTATTATTATTCGTTGTTACTGCTTAGGAATGACACCGTATTGTAAAGTGTTGCATAGGGAGTTTTTTTATTATTATTATTATACTTATAATAATAATAGGATGCAATTATTTTCTTAATATCCATTAAAATATTTCTGGGACCCTTTGATGTCTGTGTGTGTCACAAAGGTGAGGAGCACTATAACTGTATCTCAGCCCTTCACAAGTCAATGAGAGGTTCTGATACTAACGCTGCCCTCTATTGGCTGGGAAGGATGCTGGAGGGAGGTGAAGACCCGCTGTATGTAGCTCGCCGACTGGTCCGGTTCGCTAGTGAGGATATTGGCAAGTAGCTTTCCCTTTTACATTTATGATGAGTAATCATAATTTAAAGCCGTGGTTTTCAACCTTTTTGACTAAAAGGCCCCCCATTGTATTCAACTTAAATCAAAGGCCACCTTCCCACTCATACATTTTTTAAAGATTCTTCTCAATAAAATACTTTAGAGCTTGTCATTAACTAGATAAACATTTATTTATTATTTAAATTGCCATACAATAAGACATATTGGTTTTTAGTTTGTCTAATTGTAGTAAATCTTGAGGCCCCTTAGAAGTCAACTGGGGCCCCCTGGATGGCCCCAGGCCCCCCTGTTGAGAACCACGGATATAAAGAAATTACGTTATTTATATTTCATTTTTTCTTCAAGGGATAGTCCACCCAGAAATATTGGGTATTTATATTTGCAAACAATCTTTTCTTATTAAATCAACACATTTCATTTCTCTATTAAACCTTATTTTGAACAGTTGAGTTCTAAATGTTTCTATTTTACGATCTCAGAAGATAAGAGAGTTTTTTTACATGAATGCTTAAGATGTACTAATTTAATCCCTTTCTTTAGGACTGCGCCATTCGATTAAATGATTATGCTTTACACGTGTAAGATCAATTTCAAGTATTTCAAACAGACTATGAACAATGAAATGGAGAAAAAAATAACAGTCATGTTTTACAGATGTAGTACGTAAAACAAATGTGACAGTTGCGAAATGCACATTTGCAATATTTTTTTCATTTTGACATATTGTGTGACCCTAACTTCCTTTTCTGTTGTAACTATTAATTCTGAATTTATCAACTAAAGAAAAGTTACTGTTAACTTGATCTGTCTGTCCATTTTAGGTCTGGCAGACCCTTTGGCACTCACTCAGGCTGTATCAGCATTTCAGGCCTGTCACTTCACTGGCATGCCTGAATGTGAGGTATAGTATAACCAAATTGATTTCTTTCATCATTGTACTTTAAAGGGAGACAAGTGATAGGTAAGGGAAATGTCGTTTTGACTTCAACCTACATTAAGATGAGTAGGCCTATGTAAAGTAGCAGAACAGAGGTAGCCATAGAGAGGCACCTTTAACATTACTGACCTTCTATCTGGTGTTCCTATAGCTTAGCTGATGGAACATTGTGCTAGCACACTAATAAAAAAGTACACCTTGAAAATGTGACTGTCTCTTTAATTATTTTAGGTCATTCTAGCCCAGTGTGTGGTTTATATGGCCAGAGCACCTAAATCTGTGGAGGTGTACAAGGCCTATAATAATGTAAAGGCCTCTCTGAGAAACCACCAGGGCCCTTTGCCACCTGTACCACTTCACCTACGTAACGCCCCCACCAAACTAATGAAGAATCTTGGCTATGCTAAAGGATACAAATATAACCCAAACTTCAATGGCTCAGTGGATCAAGAATACCTTCCCGAGGAACTCCGTGGTGTGAATTTTTTTAGCTGGACACCTACAAATTCATGATTGACTTTTGCTTAACGCAGAATACTTTGAAGGTTGCAGATATGATTGTGGGTTGTAAACCTACATTTTGAACTTATTGAAAAATGGAGATTGATTTTGCTGTTGATGTTTGATATTATAAAAGTTTTAATAAAGAGTTGTAATTAAAATATTTAGTACTTTATTTCGTTTTTTCTGAATTTTTGTATTTCTATTCATGCATGCTAAATTCTGTATGATTAAAAAACAGATAGCCACTATCATCTACTACATGTTTTTGCAGTCTTAGGAACTGCACATCATCGTCAATGGAACCATCTAATCTTTGGATAAGATAAGCATATATCCTGGGTGGGCATTTACCACACACAACATATAGCCGCAAAAAAAATAAGAGACCATTTTTAAAAGTTTTTTTTCTGATAAGAATTTGTTTTGGTATAATGATCATTTTCAACAAATCACCATTATTGTGATCAGTGTTTGCTTTAGTTGGGCTCTTGATTCTTGAGATTTAATGTTAATTTTCTTTAGCTGCCCAACACGTATGTTGTGGCAAAGAAAACTAAGATCCAGGTGGATTCAGAAAAGGATAAATATTTTCTTCACAATAAAGTTCTGTAAATTACTTATCAGTGTGATATACTATTCATATGTGAATGTGGAGTTATGACACACTTTAAAGATATTAAAGCACTGTGATTGACAAATAACAGAATAAATAATTTTCACGGAACTGTTACGTTATGGCAGCCCAAATTATCACTGACTGTGGAAACTTCACACTGTACTTCAAGCAACATGGATTCTGTGCCTCTCCACTCTTCCTCTAGACTCTGGGACCTTGATTTTCAAATACAAAGCTAAATTTACTTTCATCTGAAAATAGGGCTTTGACCACTGTGTTTTCTGTAGTTCAGTTAATGCAGCCATCTATCATGGAATTAAGAGCATGTCATGCTTCCTTCTGCTGACAAGCGTTATGGAGATGCTGGACTTGGCACCTGTCCACACTGCTAAAGGTACCAAAAGCTGGTTCAATGACCATGGTGGTACTGCGCTAGATTGGCCAGCAAACCTGCCTTCCCTGAACCCCATAGAGAATCTATATAGAGAATCTATCGGGAATTGTCAAGAGGAAGATGAGAGACACCAGACCCAACAATGCCGATCACCTGAAGGCCGCTATCAAAGCAACCTGGGCTTCAATTACACCTGAGCAGTGCCACAGGATGCCTCCATGCCACACTGCATTGATACAGTAATTCATACAAAAGGAGGTCCAACCAAATATTGAGGGCATAGAAATGAACATACTTTTCAGAAGCCTGACATTTCTGTTTAAAATATCCTTTTTTTGTTGAACTTATGTAATATTCAAATTTTCTGAGACACTAAAAAATAAAGTCTTGAAATATTTCACTCTATGTAATGAATGGGTTTCACTCTCAGTAATGAGTGACAAAAAATATTTACATTTTTCACAATATTGTAATTTTTTGAGATGTACGTCAATATTAAAGGAGTTCCCCTCTATTCCTTGCTCTTACTGGCTGCTCTTTTTCATTATGTACTCATTCATCCATTTCGAAGTAATTTTTAATTAAACAAAAAGTTTATAATTGCAAAATTATATTTTTGTCTGTAAAACTACAGTAGGTAGCACACAGCTTCAGATAAAAACCTTTTTAAGACATTGAGAAACATTGTACTGTCAAGTGTACAAAACCTTTGACCAGTAGTGTACCTTTAAAATTTAATAATTTATTATTACTGGTAGATGCGTTTCTTCACATAAAATCAAACTTAGTAAAGTCATTCAAAAAGATTAATTTATATTATAAATTAATATTCTGTCAATATTTTTTTGTCATTTGAAAACATATTAGTAGCACATCCAGTTTTTATAAGCAAGATCTGTACTGCCACGATGTTTCAGTGGTTTAGTGAAAATGACCCAAAGAGGGACAGAACACAGGTTCAATTGTGAATTTCTCTGGATTCAAACCTCAAACATTGTTGAAAACATCAGGGAAGATGAAAGTGAAAAAAATTTAAAACAATGCTAACGGTTTTGGATATTTTAATGCTTAAATCTCAATTATTATACTTCAAGTAAAGCATTTTAGCAAATTTACATGAAATTGCTATTTTGGGAAATGTTGTATTTTTTAAATTCACACTAATTACTTGAAAGTGTTTGGCCAGAGAATAAACTTTGTTCCTTTTTAGGCTCAATATCTTTAGACCGCATGATAAACTGTGATCAACTTCAGGTCCTAGGACGAAATCTGTTCAACTTAGCGGTTGAGGATATACCGTGACAACTTTTTTTTAAATGTCTCAGTAGATGGCTAATTTGGCTGAAACTCTTCCCACATGAAGGGCAGGGGTACGGCTTCTCTCCAGTATGAACTCTCTCGTGGTTTTTCAAGTTTCCAGACACAGAAAAGCACTTTCCACAATATGAGCACTTGTAGGGTTTTTCTCCAGTGTGGGTTCTTTGGTGCCGTTTTAATTCGCTGGCTCTAGTGAAGGCGCTGCCACAGTCAGAGCACACATGAGCTTTCACACCAGCGTATCTCTTCTGGTGGTCTCTAAAGTAGCACAGCCATAAGAAGCTCTTTCCGCAAAAAGAACAAACATACGGCCTCTCATTTGTATGAATTCTCAGGTGTCTTTTCAAGTGTGCCGCCAGGCTAAATTTTAGACCACACTGATCACAAGTGTATGGCTTTTCTGAAGAGTGAGAGAGCAAGTGAGTTTTGAGACTTGTGGGACGCGTGAAACTCTTTTCACACTGAGTGCATGTGAAGGGCTTCTCTCCGGTGTGAATTCTCATATGATCCTTAAGATGTCCTTTATGTTTAAAACTGCTTCCACACTGAAGGCAAAAGAAAGGCCTCTCACCAGTGTGAATTCTTACATGATATTCAAGGTGTCCTTTTTGTTTGAAACTCTTTCCACAGTGAGGGCACACGAAAGTCCCTCTTGGTGAAGATTTCTTGTTAGTTTGTTGACAGGTATGAGGTTTTTCCGGACACTGATGTTTCTCCTCGACTTTATTCAGTTGTGGAACTTCCTCTCTCACCTCCATCAGGTCTGAAAAACAGCAACATTTCAGTCAAGAAGAGTATGAACCACAAATTAAAAGCATTAAAAAGCAGATGTTATTTTTATCCGTTTTTATTTTATCTAGGGCTGGACAAATAAAAAGGATTTATAGTTCTTTTTAAATGATGCCGATTCAATATTGATTCTAAAAAGGTGTTTTCTGTTAGATTTTCGCAAGCACGGAACATTTATTAACAAGAATGTTATTGCTACTACTATCCACTGTCACTTTTCTTTTTACAACGGGTGGATGTAACAACAGGGAAAATATGGTCCATTCATTGCTTAATCAACATGGCAGATGCGGTTTGTCGTCAAATTGAACATAACCCTCACATAAAAGCCAGTGGTACATATGATTGCAGCCTCTCTTAACAGCTTATTTTGTGAAATTTTGTTTGTTATACTGTATCTTAAATGTAATCTGATCCTGTTTTATCAAGGTATGCAACTGTACCCAGATGTGTTTAAAGTTTAATATACAGGTTTGTGGCTCTTCATTTCCTTTTTTAATTCACCATTATCTGATGTTTACTGATCTTTTTTAGAAATATCTATGGGATTTGTATTAAATCAATAATCATTGACTCGAATCGAGAGCTTGTGAATCGGAATCGAATCAGAACATCAGAATCGATATCCAGCCCTAACTTTATCACTTACTGGTGTCAACGCAGCCTGCCGTCACTTATATACTTTGCATAATTTAGTGAGAAAAAAATAATGTGACAATCGTGAATGAAAGCCAAGATCAACAACACATTCAGGGCAGGAATCACAGCAAAATCACAGTAGAAAAGGAAAATACAGGCTGATTTAGTAACTCATAATGTTAGTCAGTAATGTGCATGGCCCCACATGCCCATATGCACTCCCGACAATGTCTTGGCATACTCCTGATGGGATGGCAGATGGTATCTTGGGGGATATCCTCCCAGACTTGGATCAGAGCATAAGTGAGCTCCTCGACAGTCTATGGTGCATCACATATACATAAGATCTCAAAGGTTTTCAACTATGGAGTTCCATGTATTCCAAAAATGTTTTGATGCTTTGCTATAATTTACTATACATTTGCTTTTTCTATGGTCGTTGCCTACTTCTTCAGGGAAATCCGTTTATGTTTATGTGTATGTTGTTGTCTGTTGACATCATCTTACTCTGTCGTCCCTGTGTCTTTTTCTCTGTTGTATTAACTGTTGTCCTTATTGTCGTTTTCTCCTGTTATCTTTACTGTTGTCTGGTTACTGTCATACCTACTGTCTTCCCAGCTAACAGCTAATGGCTACGTAATGTATTGCTCCTTTTTTGTAATTTCATGACATACCAGCTAGCAATGTAGCTCACACGTCCCATGCAAGTAATTTTATTGCCTTTAAAAAAACAATTCATGATGTCGCCTGCACAAACTCCTGACGCTACATGATAACCAAGAACGGTCCTGTTTTGTTACCAATAAACATTTAAAACTTTTTAGCCTGGACATTGTAAATCTGTTGATTCAAAAAGCCTATAGATATTAAATACGCTACATGCAGGCCACTCTCTGCTGTAGGGGAATGTAACAGTGCGCGCCTCCTGCACGTTCAAGATCAGAACAGCACATGCACAGCAGAGCTGTGTCTAACAGGAGGACCAGAAGTTTCTCCCGAGTAAGACATGTTTTAATTTCACAAAAAAAAAAGACTTTAAATGGATTCCTTAACTTATATTCTGACAGAATGTTGTCTTACAGTAGTAACAACGCTTTTTTGAGGGCCTTCTGTACAGACAGGAATTAAAGTTCCTCTGACAGGAAATCTAGTTTTATCAGGGAAGACTCAATACTGCTCAATCAATAAACGGCTTTTAGTAAAATAAGAGAGTGCAAAAAAAACATTAGGTTTTATTTCATTATATTTTATTATTTTTAAGGTATATATACACTTTAAACCGGTTTAGAATAACCACGGCAACGGGACATAACACAGCACCTGAAGACAACATATAAATCCGTATAAAAAGACCAACAATCATATTAAATAAATATCTTATATTTATGTTATTTAAAAAGTCTCTAAAATACTTATGGGCAAATAAGGACAAGTTAAATTAGTTATACTGCATGTTCGCCGAAAGAGTATAAAAACAAATATATAAATGACTAACTGGTTACGAACACAAAACATTACATTTTCACGACCGGCAGATTAAGTCACAAGGTTACGTCGAGGCAAGAAATGCCTCGAAAAAATTTGGTCATAAGATTAAGTTTTTTTACAGTCACTTTTTTTGGCTGGCTGGGCTCCCCTACTGTCGTCTTTAATGTCGCTTGTACTATCGTCCTTAATGTCATCTTACTGTCATTACTATACTATCATAAGTTTCTGTCGTATTGCAGATTTAACGTATTGTCTACACACCATTTCTGAAACTACAGGTCCATTAAAACTCTACACACAATACCACCAAACACACACACAAAATGCAAAAGGTCACAAACATTTTGCAACTATACTTTAACTCTTCTAAAAATCTTATTTTTGTTCATAACTCTAAACACAAACATAAAATAATTAACCACATGCTCACCAAACTTCACACAGGTGTGAACAATGTTAAACACTACTCTCGTGTCTTTTCTCGTTCAGTGTGCTGTTGAGTGGAGTTTGTCATAGCACTCACATGTACATTTATGTACACTGTCATGCTGTGCACACTACAGTATGTATGTGTATTCAGTATAGATGTTCACTTTAACTAAGGGATCAACAGTAACAGACAAAACAAATACATATGAAGATTCTGGAAGTAAATATGCTAGCTACTGTAATAAAAAAATATTGTGCATAATCTTTGGCTCCACTCCTCAACATCTTTGTCCTACTTCTATATGTAAGTGTTTACACACACTTGTTGTCTGCAAATGAGTGTAGAATGAAACACATGTGCTGTCATTTAAATTGTTGTGAGTAATGCATAATACAGTGTTTTATTTGTTTTCCCGCATCCGTGTAAATGCAGATCGGTTTTATGACGCTGTCATGTGTATGCGAAACTTTTCAAAAAAGAACAGAACCAGCAGGCTGAAGAACGCTTTCTACCTGCAGGTCATAAGAGCCCTTCACTCCACAACTCCTTTCTTTTACCTCTTTGTGAAATCTTGTGCACATGACAAAAAAACCTAAAAGAACTTACACATTTGTTATTTGTAATGGCACAGCGATATAAAAAATTGCACATTGTGTCAAAATGTATGCAGAAGTATGCGTTATTAAATAAGAACCCAACTTGGACACCAACCTCTTTGTTCCTGTTCCTCAGTATCTTCACATTTTATTCTCGATGGTTCTGGATCACTGATGTTGCCAATAACCACTTTGAAAAAATCCATCTTTAGATTGTATTACTATGTTTATTTATTACTACACAAGATGTTTGTTGGTTTAAATCCAAGTGGTCACTTCCAGGGTAAAATGATAGGAATAGTTCCAACATTTAAATACTGGTGAACTGCTACACTAAAGTTGCCAGATGCATGACCAGATCTGAAACATATTCAATAATAACAACTTTAGGCACCGTTTCTTATCCTTTGATGACATCACTTGAATTATTTAACTGATCACTTCTTGAAATAAACATTCTAAGTAAAACGATTCACAGACGATAAGGGACTTGCTTAAGTTAAAGGCCGGGGTTGTTCAAAATATTCATATCATTTTTTACTCACACCCAACAACCTAATGCAATTATGTAGGGCAGGTCACGTTAAGCGGTATTGTACATGAATACACTGACGTTAAGGCTAAAAACAACAACAAGGTGTACAAAATATTTCAGCTTTCGCATCTTTTAACAGGCTAATAGCTTACATTTAGTATCAATTTACTTTTATTACACACTCCATACACAAAATGATTTCGTAATAAAATCTTGTTAAAGCAGAATTGTTGAAGCATTTAAAACGTTTCGTACTGATTTAAACACCATAAATTTCGCTAACCTTTCATCTGCAGAGACGCACCACGAGTAAATCCCCCCAAACCACAACCAGATAAGCGCAAACCCCGCCCCCGCCGCCATGACTCGTTTATCATTGGTCAACTCTATCAACTCTCATTGACACGAGGCTTTATCTAAAAAAAGCCTGCATCGGTGTACGTGTGATGTGATTTCACATAAAGCCATGTGCCAATAAAGGCTTTTTCCTTTTGATAGTACTTTCAAGTGCCTTTGCAGTGATGTGTTTCTTGATTAATTAAGAAATCCTGTATCCAAAGAGCACTGATTTATGGACTATATACCCCAGGAGCCTTCTTTGCATTTTTTCATATACGTATTATACTGAATATTGTTGAATAATAAATACAGGTTTTCAAAATAATTTCATTGGAATTGCTTTGCTAATTATTACTGCAGCATATGCCTGTTGTCTAACGATGATTAATAAATGTTCAATAATTTTAAATATAAATGGAGATGGTGGTCTAGACTCTAGTGGATTAAACCGCTGAACTGGTAAATCAAAAGGTTGCTGGTTCGATCCCAGCAGCCACCACCAGTGTGACCTTGAGCAAGACACTTTACTCCATGTTGCTCCAGGGGGGATTGTCCCTGTATTAAGTGCACTGTAACGTCTGCTAAATGTAATATTTTACTAAATAAAAATAGAGCTATAAAAGGCTTACAGATTTCAAAAATTAGGTTTAAAGGAAATTTTAAGTGACTAAAGTCACTGCTGTGTAAGCACAATAAACTCTATTTTTAAATGAACAGATTCAATTCCAATGTTAAATTGTTTCAAGAAACTATGCAACTTAAAACTCAACCGCCACTGACTTCACTGCCATTATATGATTGATTGAGGTGTCCCGTATGAGCCAGGTTTGCCATTGGGATTTTCCAATGGTAAAGCAGCGGTGTTTGGTACTGTAGCTCCATAAATATTAAAAGATCTCTAGATTTATTTCTCATTTTTTACATTCAATAAAGAGGAATTCTACATTTGCTTTTGTTATTTAATTTCTTCAGCGTTCAGTAAATAAAAGAAACAAATTAACAACTGTCAACTGAATTTAAAGTGAACCAAATTCATCTACAGCATATAACTCGAGGTTTTGTTGAAGGACAATCACTTAAAGAAATGACATAAATACTCAAGGTACATTTGCATACAGCAAAGCATGACTATTTTCTATAAGTAACTTATCACACCTCTCCCCTCCCCTTCATCTCTTCAAGCCATGATCATTGGAAAAGTGCTTACTCTTTTCATACTGTGTATATCGTTTATGAAGACTTGAACATCATGTTTGGCATTGTTTAAAAGGTCATGGTGCGAAGGGTAAAAGGGTCTATATCCCTCAAACCTAACAAAGAGTGTATTGAGATTTTTAACTCTAAAGAGTACGTAGCATGAGATCATGAAAATGACATTTCATCCAGTCTGTTATGTTGCCGTGTTTGAAAGTAAGCTGTCTGCCAAGTTGTAAGTCCGAAGGTGAATAAATAACAAAGTAATTTGCTTGTAAAAATGGGAGTCGACTCTGAATCACAAAATCGAGACGTGAAGAAGTATAACCCCAGGGTTGTACTGTTCGCGCGTAATTTAACCGAAGATTGGTTTCATAATCTTGGCACGTTCACTGCAGGGTATGTGAAACGACTATCCTTGAAAGAGGTAGCAATACAAACTCTTTTTGGACCTGTTAGCTCCTCCAAATCCCAACCTGTTAGTGTGACTTTTGATTTTTGTCTTTACTTCAGGAAAATTTTTCGTACCTTATGTATGTGTTTAGCTAATGCATAAATTGCTAACATTAGCATGTACCGTTATTTTACAGTTGGTTTATCTTGCTATTAACTTTGCATTTTGACACATTTGCCTCATGTGCACCTATACAGATATATTTGGGTAAAACTACAATAATTTTTCATGACGTCGACTTTCTGAAAAGTACCATGACAACGCACAGTTAAGACGAAATAATAGTATTACTAACGTATTAACAATTGTGGCAAGGGGGCGTGGTCTAGCGGAGTCTGGAGAAAGAGAAACAGGAAATCGGCAGGAAATAAGTAGGTCAAAGACCGATTGTAAACACGTGTCTGGATTTACAGTGATTGGCGAGAAGAGGATAAAAGCCAGCACGAGGGGAGAGTCCACAGAGAGAGTTTGGCTGCGTAGAAGGAGGCGATTGAGAAACCGAAACCCAAGGATTACGAATGTGTCGAGAGGACACAATTAAATATTATTTATATTTACTTTATGTTTTGTTTTGTGAGCAATAAAAGCTACTTACCAGCCAGGCAGACCCTGTCTCCTTCCTTCCGTGACAAGAACTCCTTTACATTGGTGCCGAAACCCGGGAAGGTAGGAGAACGCCGCCGCAATGCAGAACCCGCCAGGCTCGCCGTTAGTGGAAGTTATCCATGCGCTCGCTGGTCTCTACCAGGAGCAACATCAGGCCCTGCTGTCGCTACAGGGAGACCAGGAAGTAAGATTCCAGAGGCTCTTCCAGGCACAGTCGGATGACCGCGAGCTGTTCCGTGGCTGGATTACAAGAAGGGAGATACCAGCGGCCACCGGCCCTCCGACCCCGTGCTGCTCCATAAGATGGGGCCACAGGACGACCCGGAGGCCTTCATAGACCTTTTCGAAAGGTCCGCGGATGTATCTCACTGGCCCTGATGGAGTTGGGAGCCCCGGCTAATCCCGCTGTTGTCGGGGGAGGCCCAGCTCGTGGCTCAACAACTGCCAGTCCAGAACCTCCTGGACTACACGGACCTTCGAAAGGTGGTCCTCCAACGGGTCGGTCGCACCCCGGAGCAGCAGCAACTGCGTTACCGGTCGCTGGAGCTTGGGGACGGTGGCCACCTCCCCACGCGGACCTTGGTGGATTCAGGCTGTATACAGTTGAGGTAGCGTTTAACTCACACTTCCGACATCCACTGATTTTGGGGACGAATTGGCTGGATTTTAGTGTGTTATTAGGGTATTTATGTGCGGGTGTCTCTGGGGATGGACAGGAGTGGAGAGGGGCGGTTGCACAATTTGGAGTGGCGGAGCCGGGACTCTCGACGACAGATTCAGTGGAACGGAGCGCGATTGAGAGACGGATTCTCTCATCGTGCGATGATTTTCCCCTGGATCAGTCCCGAGATGAATCGCTGAAAAATGCGTTTGAGCAGGTCCGCGCAATCGACGGGCAGTCTCTCCAACCGGCACAGCCGCTCACCTATCCATATTTTGACAATGATAAAGGACAGGTTGTATCGAGTGACCCAAGATGCTCAGTCAAAGAAGGATACAGCACAATGGTTCATTCCAACGAGCCGCCGGAAAATGCTTTTTCAGGCGGCTCATGCTAATCCGATGGCAAGACACTTGGGGCATACCGCAACACTGAATCGCTTAACGGCCCGTTTATTTTGGCCGCAAAACACACCGGCCACTTCAAAAGCACCATTGTGCCCTCTTCCTTTAATCCAGGTCCCCTTCGAGCGAAATGGTATGCACATGGTCGGGCCGTTAGAGCATTCCGCACGAGGGCACCGCTTTGCATTGGTCATTGTGGACTATGCAACCCGATACCCCGAGGCAGTGGCGCTCCGCAATATTTCCGCTAAAAGTGTGGTGGACGCATTGTTCTCGTTAATCTCCCGCGTGGGAATCCCGAAAGACGTTCATGTCACGGACAATCCGCGAACTATACGGGTTGTTGGGTGAGAAAACGATTCAGACCAGTGTGTATCACCCACAAACGGACGGACTGGTCAAACGTTTTATCTGTCCTTTAAAAACCATGATCCGAAAGTTCATTCACGAGGACGGCAAAAATTGGGATAAATGGCTGGAGCCCTTGTTATTTGTCGTGCACTAGGTTCCCCAAGCCTCCACTGGGTTTTCCCCCTTCGAGTTGCTCTATGGACGTCAGCCCCGTGGGGTGTTAGATGTCCTAATGGAAACTTGGGGAGGACGGACCTAACGCTAGCAAGAACGAAATTCAGTATGTAATGGACCTGAGAACAAAACTCCACACCTTGGGGCGGCTCTCTATGGAGAATTTGTTACAGGCCCAGGACCGACAAAGCCGGCAATATAATAGGGGCGCCAGATTACGTCAATTTACACCGGGAGAGAAAGTCCTCGTATTGCTTCCAACATCCAGCCCAAAATTACTCGCCAAGTGGCAAGGACCCTTTGTGGTTACACAACGAGTAGGGGACCTCAATTATGAGGTGGTAAGACTAGACAGAAACAGAGCACATCAATTATACCACCTCAACCTCCTTAAAAAATGGAGTCAGCTGGACGCAGTGATGCTGGCGACGGTGGAGAAAGGGAGGATGATCTCGGGCCAGAGGTAGGAAGAAAAACTCAACCGAACACTCTGGCCCCTGGGGGATCACCTTTCGCCATCCCAGATCACTGACTTTGACAGGTTGCAGGCTTGTTTTCCCGATGTGTTCTCGCCTCTGCCTGGCCGTACTAGACTCATAGAGCACCATATTGAGACCACACCGGGAGTGTTTGTACGTGGTCGGCCGTATCGTTTACCTGAACACAAGAAAAAAGTGGTTCAGGAAGAATTAGACGCTATGCTAATGTAATAAGGTTCAAGATATGGACGGAAGGAGTAGGGAACCGGAAAACATTTACAAACATTTAATAAAGTAATAAAGCCGGCGGCCCCTCACGGACGACCGCCGGCGAACCAAACATAAACATAAATACAAATACACAAGACCATAAATATAAACTTAACATATGTTCGGGTCCGGTCGCTCGTTCCTTTTATATGCTCCCTATCTCCTACGTGATTCGAGCCCGGTGTGCGCATAGCTGGCGCTCATTCAAAATTACTCACCGGACTCGAACCACGGTCTCGCCCCGCCTACTCTACTAAAGCTAGATATGGGAGTAATAGAGGAGTACAACAGTGACTGGGCCAGCCCGATAGTTCTGGTTCCCAAAACCGACGGCTCGGTACGGTTCTGTGTGGACTATTACAAGGTGAATGCTGTGTCGAAATTCGATGCATATCCAATGCCGCGGATTGACGAGCTGCTTGATCGGCGAGGTGCGGCTCGTTTTTATCCGACGTTGGATTTGACAAAAGGATACTGGCAGATCCCCTTATATCCTTTATCCAAAGAAAAAACAGCTTTCACTACGCCGTTTGGATTACGACAATCTGTCACACTTCCGTTCGGCTGATTCGGAGACCAAGCGACCATTCAGCGTCTCATGAACCGTATCCTACGTCCACATGCGGCATATGCTGCTGCTTACTTGGATGACATTGTCATTTATAGTAATGATTTGCAGCGGGATATGCAGCACCTAAATGCGGTCTTGGGTTCGCTGAGAGGAGCGGGACTCAAGGCTAACCCGAAGAAGTGTGCAATTGGGCGAGTGGAGGTTAGGTATCTGGGCTTCCACTTGGGTCACAGGCAGGTGCGTCCCCAAATTGACAAGACAGCAGCAATTGCAACCTCCCCAAGACCCAAGACCAAAATGGAGGTGAGGCAATTCCTGGGGTTGGCAGGTTATTACAGAAGGTTTGTGCCGGACTATTCAACCCTCACCAGCCCTCTGACGGATCGCACTAACAAGGAGGCACCAGATCCCGTACAATGGTCGGAGCCATGCGAGCAGGCTTTCACCCAAGTTAAGGCTGCTCTGTGTGGTGGCCCGCTATTGCACGCTCCTGATTTCTCTCTCCCCTTTCTTTTACAGACGGACGCATCGGACAGGGGGCAAGGAGCGGTCCTGTCCCAGGAGGTGGATCGCCAAGATCGCCAAGCACTCCTTCTCAATGGTGCTGTACATCGTCTCCCTCCTTGAGAGCTTGCGACTAATGTACAGCACCATTGAGAAGGAGTGCTTGGCGATCTGGTGGGCCGTTCTCACCCTTCGCTATTACCTCCTGGGGCGGGAGTTCACCCTCAGTTCGGACCACGCACCCCTCCAATGGCTCCACCGCATGAAGGATACTAACGCGCGGATCACCCATTGGTATCTGGCTTTACAACCCTTTAAGTTCCAGGTGGTCCACAGACCGGGGACCCAGATGGTAGTAGCGGACTTCCTCTCTAGGAGGGGGCGGGAAGCTGCAGGCCGGATGGGGCCCCGGTCTGAGTCGGGCGGTGGGGGTATGTGGCAAGGGGGGCGTGGTCTAGTGGAGTCTGGAGAGAGAGAGACAGGAAATCAGCAGGAAATAAGTAGGTCAAAGACTGATTGTAAACACCTGTCTGTATTTGCAGTGATTGGCGTGAAGAGGATAAAAGCCAGCACATGGGGAGAGTCGACAGAGAGTTTGGCTGCGTAGAAGGAGGCGATTGAGAAACCGAAACCCAAGGATTGCGAATGTGTCGAGAGGACACAATTAAATATTATTTACTTTGTTTTGTTTTGTGAGCAATAAAAGCTACTTACCAGCCACGCAGACCCTTTCTCCTTCCTTCCGTGACAAAAATCCCTTTACAACAGTATTTTAAGAAAAAATAATATTTGATTTCATTGATGAGCAAAAGCAAAACATGCATGTTGTCACACTGCGAGTTTTTATGACAAGAGTTGTCACGTGCCACTGACAAACATCCTGCTCCAGTCGTGGTGGAGTTTGTTGTGGATTAGCGACTTCTTCCTCGTCAGACTCGGGCTCAAATTGGTACGGTAAAATCGCCGCCATCTCTAGCTACACATATATAAAAAGACATCCAACCACATGTAAACCGTAATCCTGTAATGATGGTAGGGGGGTTCCATTTGCGATAAATGATGAACGCGTTTGACCAATCACAACAGACTACACCATCTGACCAATCACATGACACAAGGTAGCGGGTAGGAGGGGCCTAGACGGATGAATCGTGGAACGAATCATTTGAGAGTCAATCAACAAGTAAGGTACGAATAACTGCCTATTATTACGACATTATAGTGTTTTTACACATTGTATGTACATAAACTTGTTGTTGGACACTCCATAAACCAAAGTAGAACCTTAAAAACCATATGCTACATACTCTTTAAGACATTTCTTTGTTACATGGGTATATAAGGTGCAAAAGACTCAGGGAAGCATCTGTAACCAGAACTTCCCACACTTCAACTGTGTGTCTTAATTTTGCCAGGCATGATAAACTTTGTGGTTTTATTTTATTCTTATATTATGTTAATCATCTTTGTCTATTATTTGTATGTGCATTCTATTATTTTAATTGATGTTGTACCTAACATTTACATTTAGTCATTTAGCAGATGCTTTTATCCAAAGCAACTTACAATTTGAGTAAACAATGGAAGCAATTGGGTCAAACATTAGGACAACAAAAATAAGAGCAATAAAAACATCTCTCACAAAGCCTATTACAGTGTTCAGAGCCAAGCCTGGCATTATAAATTGTTATTATTGATTATATCTAAATTCTTCAGACACTGTTATTACTGGTAGATTGAAAGGAGCCTGTTCTGTTTCCCCAAAATCAATTTTGTTAGGATAGGACGGACTGGAGTTTTGAAATTACAGGTGGGGAACATTTACTAAAGCTCACACGTACCACAATTCCACCTATCACCTGCCTTAGCAAGTTGCATGGTCGTGACTAAAATAACTATTGTTATGTTTCTTAGCAAGCATTGGGCGGGCAGACTTAATTATATTAGTTTACCCGGCAATCTCTGATTTAAGATCAGAACTGACAGTTTGGTGACCGTGAGATCCACGAACCCGGTCGCGTGAGACTCTGTGTGAAAGGAAAACTATATATATAAATAAAGTATGAAGATTTAAAGGTAAAATTAACTTTGATTAACAGATACATTGAAAATATCATATAACTTATTTGATATTATATTAAAATTGGAGTCAAATCCCTCCAACAGTAGTCATGTAAATTGAACCAAATTGTATCAGTTTTTAAATAACTTCATAACTTCCCTTCAACCATACCATTGGATTCCGTCGTTGGGCCAGTGGGTGGTATTTTACATTCATGACAGCAATTGTAATTCTTGGGTATTCTTATAGTATTGGAAAGAAGAGTTAGTATGTCCCGCATCGTAGCATGTTGAAAATAGTATTTCAAAGATTCCCTGATGGTCTACTCCTTTTAAGTGCAGAATGATGCACAATCTGACGGATGATATTACACACAAATCAACACGAGTAGGCGGAGTTTAGTGACGCTCCACTGCATTAATATATTATATAACTTATGCATCACTAAATTAACAAATGTAACTATACAGTAAACAATACATATGACATATTGAATGGATTAATACCTTATTTGAAAGAAGAGCTGTATTTTGATGTGGGTGACTCGTCTAGGCAACAACAGTCACTTCCACGTCCTGTTAGTTTGTCCCAGTTTGTGCACTCTATTTTGCCATGCGCTCAAAAGTACCTACTATTAGGACTAGTATAAGTAGGTGAATTGGAACGCATGGCAAGTCATACACACATTGGGAGTGTCACTAAAGTCGGATTTGACTACAAAACAATGACATGTGGTGTCTTTAAGTACAAAACACATTCATTTGTGAAACTGTAACGCTCCAAAATCGATGCAATATAAATATAATAAACGAAACGAAATGTCTTCTCTTTCCCATAAATCTAGCTCCACTGTAAAAATTTTTTTTTTACAGATTATCCTCGTTAAACGTAAAATAAACATGAAATTTATATATATATATTTTTTTATGCCAAAAAACGAAAAATTTACAAGAAAAACAGGGGAATTGTAATTCTCCCGTAAAAATCTCCCTTTATTTTACGTTTTTTCTGGCGCCCCATCTACCAGAAAAGTTTTTTAACAAGATTTCTTTTTTTAAAGTTTATTGTTGATATACAGTCAAAAACTATAAAATTACAGAACAACACATTCACAAGAAAAGGGGGAAACAATTTAATATTTATCCTTATATCCTATAATTTTACTGAAAAAAATATTTTACGGTATATTTCTGTTTTTCCAGTTTACAATTTATTTTAAATTGTTTTTTCAGAATTTTTTTACAGTGTACGGTTAGTCCTGGGCCATGTGCTTGGAAAACCACATCAGTTTAGGACCAGAAAGGAGTAGTCTGACAGCAAGAGGGGGATAAACTGGTTCAATTGTGAATTTCTCTGGATTCAAACATTGTTGCAACCATCAGGGAAGATGAAAGTACATGAGCAAACAAAATATATAACACTATGCTACTGGTTTTGGATAATTTATTGCCAAAATCTTAATTGTTGTTCTTCAAGTAAAGCATTTTAGCAAATTACCCTTTTAGATGAAATTGCCATTTTGAATTTCATACAAATTACTTGAAAGTGTCCGGAAGATCAATTTTGTTCACTTTCAGGCCCTGTGTTCACCTTTACATCACACAACAAACTTTGTTCAGCTTCAGGCTCAACATTTATCTTCAGACCGCATGATAATCTGTGATCAACTTTAGGGCTGATGTTTACTTTCAGGTCCCAGGAAGAAGTCGTTCAGCTTGGGGTCTGAGGATAAACTGTGACAACTTTGGACAATGTCCTTTTAAATGTCTCAGTAGATGGCTAAACTGGCTGAAACTCTTCCCACATGAAGGGCAGAGGTACGGCTTCTCTCCAGTATGAACTCTCTCGTGTTTTTTCAAGTTTCCAGACTCAGAAAAGCACTTTCCACAATATGAGCACTTGTAGGGTTTTTCTCTAGTGTGGGTTCTTTGGTGCCGTTTTAATTCGCTGGCTCTAGTGAAGGCACTGCCGCAGTCAGAGCACACGTGGGCTTTCACATCAGCGTGTCTCTTCTGGTGGTCTTTAAAGTAGCACAGCCATAAGAAGCTCTTTCCGCAAAAAGAACACACATACGGCCTCTCACTTGTGTGAATTCTCAGGTGTCTTTTCAAGTGTGCCGCCAGGCGAAATTTTGGACCACACTGATCACAAGTGTATGGCTTTTCTCCAGAGTGAGAGAGCAAGTGAGTTTTGAGACTTGTGGCATGTGTAAAACTCTTTTCACACTGAGTGCATGTGAAGGGCTTCTCTCCGGAGTGAATTCGTTTGTGATCCACAAGGTTTGCACTATGCATGAATCTTTTTCCACACTGCTGGCATGCAAATCGCCTCTCTCCAGAGTGAATTCTCACATGATCCTTAAGATTTCCTTTGTGTGTGAATTTCCTTCCACACTGAAGGCAAATGAAAGGCCGCTCACCAGTGTGAATTCTTATATGATCTTCAAGATGTCCTTTTTGTTTGAAACTCTTTCCACACTGGGGGCACACAAACGTCTTTTTTTGTGAAGAATTTGTGTTAGTTGGTTGACATGTACGAGGTTTTTCTCCGGGTATGTTTTCATAAGGGTCCTGACACTGATATTTCTCCTCGAATTTATTCCGTTGTGGATCTTTCACCTCCGTCAGGTCTAAAATCAATATTTAAGTAAAAAAGACAGCATGAACCACAAATTAAAAGCATAAAACAGCACTTTTATTATATTTTATCATTGACAAAACATTGCTGTCAACGACGCAGCCCTGAACCCATGTATCTAACTGCACTGAAGAGCCGAATCATTTGCTTTCATCACTGTGCAACAATATTAGTTTACAACACAAGCACAAAATCAGTTCCACACTATCTAGTACGTCGTAGTTTGCAATTCATTGAAGCATTTTGGTTTGCTTTCAGATGGTTAATGTGGGGATGTTGCTTCATTATACTCCAATGTGCCGTAGAACAGACGGTTTTCAAGCATTTAATACAGAACCAGCATGCTGAATAACGGTTTCTACTGTAGCTCCAGGTCATCAGAGCCCTTCACTCCACTACTCATTTATTTTCCTGTTGGTGACATCTTATTTTCATATGACAAATAAAATTGAAACAACTCACACAGAAATTGCACATTAATCACCAAAGAATATTAAAAATTGCACTTTGTGTAAAAATGTATGCAGAAGTTTGCATTATAAAATAGGAATCTAAATTAGACACCAACCTCTGTTTCTCAGTATCTTCGCTTTTTATTCTGATTGCTTCTGGATCACTGATGTCGCCAATAACCACTTTGACAAAATCCATCTTTACAGATGAACTGCTACATTGAAGATACAAGATACCGGTCAAGATGTGAAATAAATTATAAATTATACAGTATGGGAATAATCTAATCCAAATAAAAATTGTAAATATTTGCTTTATCATACTATTAGGCAGGTAATGTATAAATAAATAATAAGCACATTCCCATTTGAGAGCTTTCGCATATGTTGTTAACAGGCCTTTAACTATTATATTAAGTGACAATTTACATTTAATGCGCATAACAACCGCAAAACGATTTCGTGAGACGATCTCATTAAAGCACATGTGTTTTACGGTTTATACGGTTTTAAACACCATATATATCGAAGCTTTAAAAATAATAGCATACCTTTCAGCAGCAGTTGGCAGAAGCACAGCAAACAGAACAATCCTCGTGACGTCGCTAAGTGACCGCTGTGAAGCAAAATAAAAGTCGTTTTTCAGTGTTGATATTTATAGTATTTATAGTAGGCCTATTTAATGTTTTGGGGACTTGAGAATTTAGTATTTGTTTAATCACATCAAACTGTGTTCTTTAATCGCTTTGTCTGTAAAGTGTCCAGAAGATGAAGTGTGAAACAAATACATGCATGTCTATGAACATAATCTCTAGGTTGCATTTCAGGATTGCTTCATTTTCTTGTTTGTCATAAAACGAAATGTAGCTTCACTTCTGGTGTACAAAAAGGGTGAGAAGGGGACGTCTACAGTCATTAAAGCGGACTTCACTTGAGAGGTGGTCTTATTGAAATAGCTAGTTAGCATCCGAAACCAGCAGCAATTTGAAACACATCGATGTTTGCTTACACAGCCCACAAACTGGCTTTCATGCGAGCACTTATGAGCTGGTACACTCAAAAAAAATGTTTTTGCTGCCTTTTCAATTTACTTAACTTGCTTAAGTTAAATCAACACAACTTTTGGAAAATATGGTTACAACATGATTGTTTTATGTTTAGTCATATAACTGAATCCATTCATGTTGGGACAACATAAAGGAGTTGTGTTGTGTTAACATAAAATAGTAATAATAGGGCAGAGGACTTATATTTCCCAGCATGCTTTGCGTATACTGCATTTTGAGAGTTATTTTCTTAAATAAGTGTTTTATATTGTGCACTTTTCAGTAAAAAGAAACACTTGTTAGTGTTTAATGTTCATTTATCTTAAAAGTTTTAAAGAGTTAGTTATATTTTTGAGTTTGAAACTCAAAAATGTGTTGCCTTTGGTTAGGTCCTGGGCGGTAACAATAATTGTTTTGCATTTCTGTTGAGTTCTATTTTCTCAATATCATCTTATTGAAGTTAAATGAGATAATGTCTAATAAATGTTACAAATGTAAAATATAAAAAATGTTGAGCAATTCATTTTATTTTAGTGTTTTTATTTGACCTACAGACTTAGTTGCTCTAAGTTCCAATCATTAAGTACAATCAACACAAATGGATAACATTAGCAAAGCTTATTTCTGTTAAATAAATTTAGCTAAATCAGGTCATCCTAGATCAAGCTATAGTCATTAAATTCAAGACAATAATTTACATTTATTCAAAATAAGTGTGTGATGTACCATTTAATTAACAATGTTATGAGCGATTTACTTAAAACATTATGTTACGATTAATTGTATATTACCTTTTCCATTTAAGCAACTAAGTTTTGTGGGACCAGTTGACATAATCAAATACAACATTTCATTTCTAAGAGTGTAGACACCATAAACCTGATACTAAGTGCCAGAAAAAAGTGAAAATGTCAAACTTGGAACAAGACAAGTTTAGTGCATGCGTCTTTTCAATATGACATTTACTTTTTTGAACTATTTAGAATTTTTTGATGGTTAATTCAAATATGTGTCGTCATTTAAAGCAAATAGGGTGCAGATATCCCCTAAATAAATGATCCACCCGCCAACCGCCCGCACGTATAAGTTCCACTGATATAGATTTCCGCACCCGACCCGAATTTATAGCATTGTCTTTGACTGTAAATGTTTAAATCCACACACATGATGTACCATATAAGAGGTACCAGTCTTATGGCTTTCATATACATACAGTGCCTCACGCATATTACATACCCACTTGATTCATCCTTAACACTTCGTTAAAACGCTTCCACACGGTTCTTTTCTTTCCTACCTTTTGTTTTGTTTTTATTTCTCCCTTTTTGAATTTCTCTCGGATCTATTTTGCCCCCATATCTGCTTTAAGAAATAGGCCGTCCTCTACCGCCACCACGCGTTAATTTCTTTTAAATTACTGCAAATTAGCGCCTGCTTTAAAATGCATTCAGAACAAATTCGTATTTTTTGAGAATTTTTTTTAATATTGTAAATGAAATCATCCACCCGCAATTATCAGAATGTATTTTTTTATTACCCGACACACCCGTCCCGCGGATCATACGCAGCGCCCGCGGATCTAACCGCCATCCGCGCATCACTATTACACACTGACTTTCTGTCATGGTCTATGGACCTCCTGAAGTTGCCTTGGCCACCCCAGGACACCCCATGTGAAAACTCTAGCTCCGCCACTGGCTGTGGCTTACCTAAAAACAGTAGCCTAATGCAAGCAAAATCTGCATAAAGGAAATTATTCCCTAGATAGGCATATGACTGCAATCATTTGGCAGTTTACTAGGTTAATTTAGCTAAAACTGATGCAATGTAATAGTGCAAATGACTACATAAAAACCTCACAGTTTCAACACAAACTGAACGTTTTTGTGAATTACTCTATAGCAGAACTGTAGTTTTTGCAGGGGGAACCTAATGAATTCGGTTGAGTGACGTTACGGGGTGAGGGGCAGTTTGCATCACATAACTTCTAAATTACGACCGTAATGTATGGATTTACACCTTTGCTGCTGCTAGCAAGCTTTGGCCATCTGTTCACTTAAATGTCACATATTAAAAGCAAGAATGCTAACAAACTTCGACTGTATAAGCTCTGGAAAGTATTGTATGTGAACGTTAAGCATTGTCCAATATTATATTTTTGAGATATTTTCCACCGTCATGGTGGAAATATTTTCTACTCTCTCAGTGTGACTCTTTTAACGGGAGTGAAAAGTACAAACGAAGCATATGTAAATGCATCCATTTCGAGTTTCGCAAGATCGCATGCACTTGATCCCGGTACTTCACCCTAACCCAGATACTAGCCCTAACCTAACTCTAACCATATAAACTACATATGATCGTTAAACTTGCTGCAGAGTTGCGTGATGACGTCAGACTGGAAACACCAAGGATTTAGTGAGAGCCGATCCAGGTAGGCGGCTGTGCATTGCGCAGAAGACTTGCGAAATCACCCAAAAATGATTTGGTTTATTTATTTATTGGATTTCCCGTTCAAGCTGAAATAAGAAGAAAAACATCGTTTTCCCAAAAAATGTGCATAATTCTTTTCCCGTTTGTTGTTTTGAATGGAATAATCAAATGATCAGATGATACACGGACCGAAATAACTACATGAAGCACATCAGTGTGTCTTGGGTAGGATCAAATTTTTTACATTTAAAACCCTACCCGTTATTTAGTATTTCATGAGTTTTTCATTTTTTTTTGGACATCTTGGGCTTGGATGGTGAAGCTATCTTTCAATAGTTACTTCAAATGTATACATGTCGTAAATGGTGAAAGCAAAAATATGTAATATTACAATGTCCACATAACAAGAGTGTGTTATTATCACACTAAAAACCCTGATTAACTCAAGTCCGAGATCGTTTGGTGCAGCCAATAATCATTTTTGTTCACACTCCATCCTTCTCAAAAATTCACCCATGAGGTACCACTGATTTCTGACTGGACAACTCTACATTTTATGACAAACTATTAATAGGCTCTCTCTCTCTAACTTACAGGAGAACCACCGGCTCTGCCCCATCTTACTTCAACTCTAGTCACATGTGCTATCCAAATGTTTGCGTTCTGCTTATGAGCGTCGGCTGGTGGTGCCTTCCAACAAAGGTATTAAATCTTGATCACGCTCCTTTTCCTGGAATGTTCCCCGTTGGTGCAACGACCTGTCCATCCATAGAGCAGCTGAATCCTTACTCACAAGGCCAACAGGAAGACTTAAATCCACGTAGGTAGCTGGAGAGGGGAGAAAGAATCAAGAGATCCCCGGTGAAGACAAGGAAACCGAAATTAGAGAATTAACAATGCAACACTTGGGGGGGTTCAACCCGTGGACTCCGGGCACAAGGCGAACTGTCAAAATAAAACCCTTGTGCCCAACACAACAAAGACAGAGGACGGACAGACGAAAACCAAAAGAGCTAGACCCGAGGCCCGACAGTACCCCCCACCAGTGGCGCCACAGGGCGTACTAGGAGGGGGCTCACTTCGTAGCCGGTAGAAGTCTGTGATCAGAGTCTGCTCCAGAATGTCCCAGGATGGTACCCAACTTCTCTTCTCTGCGCCTTAACCCTCCCAGTTGTCCAAGTATTGAATGCTTCTGCCCCGGCGATTCACTTAGGAGGTCAGTGCCTTATCCATTAGGCTCTGGGGCTCCATTGGCTGGCCATTCAACAACAAGAGTCACCACACAGGTATTTGGACACAGTTCAAAATAATTTCAAAGTTTCTTAAAAGTTTCTTATTATGTTTTCGCTGATACTGCTGTTCATTAAAAGGGCTTAGCAGAGGATGGTTTCGATCCATCGACCTGTGGGTTATGGGCCCAGCACGCTTCCGCTGCGCCACTCTGCTCTAACACACCCCAGATGGGACACGACCCATCAATCCCAGGCTTATGAGGCCAGTGCCTTATCCATTAGGCCACTGGGGCTCCGTTGCATGGCCATTCAACAACAAGACTCACTACACGGGTATTTGGACACAGTTCAATATAATTTCAAAGTTTCTTAAAAGTTTCTAATTATGTTTTCGCTGATGCTGTTGTTCATTAAAATGGGTTAGCAGAGGATGGTTTCGATCCATCGACCACTGGGTTATGGGCCCAGCACGCTTCCGCTGCGCCATTCTGCTCAAATTCACCCCAGATGGGACTCGAACCCACAATCCCTTGCTTAGGAGTCCAGTGTCTTATCCATTAGGCTCTGGGGCTCCGTTGCCTGGCCATTAAACAACAAGAGTCACCACACAGGTATTTGGACTGAGTTCAATATAATTTCAAAGCTTCTCATTATGTTTTGGCTTATAGTGTTGTTTATTAAAGGGGTTAGCAGAGGATGTTTTCGATCCATCAACCTTTGGTTTATGGGCCAAGCACGCTTCCGCTGCGCCACTCTGCTCAAACACAACCCAGATGGGACTCGAACCCACAATCCCTGGCTTAAGAGGCCAGTGCCTTATCCATTAAGTCATTGGGCCTCCATTGCATTGCCATTTAACAACAAGACTCAACACACAGGTATTTGGACACAGTTCAATATTATTTCATAGTTTCTAATTATGTTTTGGCTGATACTGTTGTTTATTAAAAGGGGTTAGCAGAGGATGGTTTCGATCCATCGACCTCTGGGTTATGGGCCCAGCACGCTTCCGCTGCGCCAGTCTTCTCAGACACACCCCAGAAGGGACTCGAACCCACAAACCCTGGCAGAGGAGGCCAGTGTCTTATCCATTAGGCTCTTGGGCTCCTTTGCCTGGCCATTCAACAACAAGACTCACCACACAGGTATTTGGACACAGTTCAATATTATTTCAAAGTTTCTAAAAAGTTTCTGATTATGTTTTGGCTGATACTGTTGTTCATTAAAAGGGATAGCAGAGGATGGTTTCGATCCATTGACCTCTGGGTTATGGGCCCAGCACGCTTCCGCTGCGCCACTCTGCTCAAACACGAACCAGATGGGCCTCGAACCCACAACTCCTGGCTTAGGAGGTCAGTGTCTTATCCATTTGGTCATTGGGGCTCCGTTGCTTGGCCATTCAACAACAAGACTCACCACACAGGTATTTGGACACAGCTCAATATAATTTCAAAGTTTCTAATTATGCTTTAGCTGATACTGTTGTTTATTATAAGGGGTTAGCAGAGGATGGTTTCGATCCATCAACCTCTGGGTTATGGGCCCAGCCAGCTTCCGCTGCGCCACTCTGCTCATACACAAACCAGAAGGGCCTCGAACCCACAACTCCTGGCTTAGGTGGTCAGTGTCTTATCCATTTGGTCATTGGGGCTCCGTTGTTTGGCCATTCAACAACAAGACTCACCACACAGGTATTCGGACACAGTTCAATATTATTTAAAAGTTTCGAATTATGCTTTCGCTGATACTGTTGTTTATTAAAAGGTGTTAGTAGAGGATGGTTTCGATTCATCGACCTCTGGGTTATGGGCCCAGCACGCTTCCGCTGCGCCACTCTGCTCAAACACACCCCAGAAGGGACTCAAACCAACAATCCCTGGCATAGGAGGCCAGTGTCTTATCCATTAGGCTCTGGGGCTCCGTTGCCTGGCCATTCAACAACAAGACTCACCACAAAGGTATTTGGACACAGTTCAATATAATTTCAAAGTTTCTTAAAAGTTTCTAATTATGTTTTCGCTGATGCTGTTGTTCATTAAAATGGGTTAGCAGAGGATGGTTTCGATCCATCGACCTCTGGTTTATGGGCCCAGCACGCTTCCGCTGTGCCACTATTCTCAAACACACCCCAGATGGGACTCAAACTCACAATCCCTGGCTTAAGAGGCCAGTGTCTTATTCATTAGACTATGGGGCTCCGTTGCATGGCCATTCAACAACAAGTCTCACTACATGGGTATTTGGACACAGTTCAATATAATTTCAAAGTCTCTAATTATGTTTTGGCTGATACTGTTGTTTATTATAAGGGGTTAGCAGAGGATGGTTTCGATCCATCGACCTCTGGGTTGTGGGCCCAGCACGCTTCCGCTGCGCCACTCTGCTCATACACAAACCAGATGGGCCTCGAACCTACAACTCCTGGCTTAGGAGGACAGTGTCTTATCCATTTGGTCATTGGGGCTCCGTTGTTTGGCCATTCAACAACAAGACTCACCACACAGGTATTCGGACACAGTTCAATATTATTTCAAAGTTTCGAATTATGCTTTCGCTGATACTGTTGTTTATTAAAAGGTGTCAGCAGAGGATGGTTTCGATCCATCGACCTCTGGGTTATGGGCCCAGCACGCTTCCGCTTTGCCACTCTGCTCAAACACAACCCAGATGGGACTCGAACCCACAATCCCTGGCATAGGAGGCCAGTGCCTTAACCATTAGGCTCTTGGGCTCCTTTGCCTGGCCATTCAACAACAAGACTCACCACACAGGTATTCGGACACAGCTCAATATAATTTCAAAGTTTCTAATTATGCTTTGGCTCATACTGTTGTTTATTATAAGGGTTAGCAGAGGATGGTTTCGATCCATCGACCTCTGGGTTATGGGCCCAGCACGCTTCCGCTGCGCCACTCTGCTCATACACAAACCAGATGGGCCTCGAACCTCCAACTCCTGGCTTAGGAGGACAGTGTCTTATCCATTTGGTCATTGGGGCTCCGTTGTTTGGCCATTCAACAACAAGACTCACCACACAGGTATTCGGACACAGTTCAATATTATTTCAAAGTTTCGAATTATGCTTTCGCTGATACTGTTGTTTATTAAAAGGGGTTAGCAGAGGATGGTTTCGATCCATCGACCTCTGAGTTATGGGCCCAGCACGCTTCCGCTGCGCCACTCTGCTCAAACAGAACCCAGATGGGCCTCGATCACCCAACTCCTGGCTTAGGAGGTCAGTGCCTTATCCATTTGGTAATTGGGGCTTCGTTGTTTGGCCATTCAACAACAAGACTCACCACACAGGTATTTTTACACAGTTCAATATAAATACAAAATTTCTAATTATGTTTTGGCTGATACAGTTGTTCATTAAAATGGGTTAGCAGAGGATGGTTTCGATCCATCGACCTCTGGGTTATGGGCCCAGCACGCTTCCGCTGTGCCACTCTGCTCAAACACACCACAGATGGGACTCGAACCCACAATCCCTGGCATAGGAGGCCAGTGTCTTATCCATTAGGCTCTGGGGCTCCGTTGCCTGGCCATTCAACAACAAGACTAACCACAAAGGTATTTGGACACAGTTCAATATAATTTCAAAGTTTCTTAAAAGTTTCTAATTATGTTTTCGCTGATGCTGTTGTTCATTAAAATGGGTTAGCAGAGGATGGTTTCGATCCATCGACTTCTGGGTTATGGGCCCAGCACGCTTCCGCTGTGCCACTCTTCTCAAACACACCCCAGATGGGACTCAAACTCACAATCCCTGGCTTAAGAGGCCAGTGTCTTATTCATTCGACTATGGGGCTCCGTTGCATGGCCATTCAACAACAAGTCTCACTACATGGGTATTTGGACACAGTTCAATATAATTTCAAAGTCTCTAATTATGTTTTGGCTGATACTGTTGTTTATTAAAAGGGGTTAGCAGAGGATGGTTTCGATCCATCGACCTCTGTGTTATGGGCACTGCCCGCTTCCGCTGCGCCACTCTGCTCAAACACACCCCAGATGGGCCTAGAACCCACAATCCCTGGTTTAGGAGTTCGGTGCCATATCCGTTAAGTCATTGGGGCTCCGTTGCTTGGCCATTCAACAACAAGACTCACTACACAGGTATTTGGACTGATTTCAATATTATTTCAAAGTTTCTAATCATGCTTTGGCTGATACTGTTGTTTATTATAAGTGGTTAGCAGAGGATGGTTTCGATCCATCGACCTCTGGGTTATGGGCCCAGCACGCTTCCGCTGCGCCACTCTGCTCATACACAAACCAGATGGGACTCGAACCCACAATCCCTGGCATAGGAGGCCAGTGCCTTAACCATTAGGCTCTTGGGCTCCTTTGCCTGGCCATTCAACAACAAGACTCACCACACAGGTATTCGGACACAGCTTAACATAATTTCAAAGTTTCTAATTATGCTTTGGCTCATACTGTTGTTTATTATAAAGGGTTAGCAGAGGATGGTTTCGATCCATCGACCTCTGGGTTATGGGCCCAGCACGCTTCCGCTGCGCCACTCTGCTCATACACAAACCAGAAGGGCCTCGAACCTACATCTCCTGGCTTAGGAGGACAGTGTCTTATCCATTTGGTCATTGGGGCTCCGTTGTTTGGCCATTCAACAACAAGACTCGCCACACAGGAATTTGGACTGAGTTCAATATAATTTCAAAGTTTCGAATTATGTTTTGGCTGATACTGTTGTTTATTAAAAGGGGTTAGCAGAGGATGGCTTCGATCCATCGACCTCTGGGTTATGGGCCCAGCACGCTTAGGCTGCGCCACTCTGCTCAAACACACCCCAGATGGGACTCGAACCCACAATCCCTGGCTTAGGAGGCCAGTGCCTTATCCATTTGGTAATTGGGGCTTCGTTGTTTGGCCATTGAACAACAAGCCTCGCCACACAGGTATTTGGACTGAGTTCAATATAATTTCAAAGTATCTAATTATGTTTTGGCTGATACTGTTGTTTATTAAAAGGGGTTAGCAGAGGATGGTTTCGATCCATCGACCTCTGGATTATGGGCCCAGCACGCTTCCGCTGTGCCACTCTGCTCAAACACACCACAGATGGGACTCGAACCCACAATCCCTGGCTTAGGAGGTCAGTGCCTTATCCATTAAGTCATTTGGGCTCCGTTGCATGGCCATTCAACAACAAGACTCACCACACAGGTATTTTTACACAGTTCAATATAATTTCAAAGTTTCGAATTATGTTTTGGCTGATACTGTTGTTTATTAAAAGGGGTTAGCAGAGGATGGTTTCGATCCATCGACCTCTGGGTTATGGGCCCAGCACGCTTAGGCTGCGCCACTCTGCTCAAACACACCCCAGATGGGACTCGAACCCACAATCCCTGGCTTAGGAGGCCAGTGCCTTATCCATTTGGTAATTGGGGCTTCGTTGTTTGGACATTGAACAACAAGCCTCGCCACACAGGTATTTGGACTGAGTTCAATATAATTTCAAAGTATCTAATTATGTTTTGGCTGATACTGTTGTTTATTATAAGTGGTTAGCAGAGGATGGTTTCGATCCATCGACCTCTGGGTTATGGGCCCAGCACGCTTCCGCTGCGCCACTCTGCTCATACACAAACCAGATGGGACTCGAACCCACAATCCCTGGCATAGGAGGCCAGTGCCTTAACCATTAGGCTCTTGGGCTCCTTTGCCTGGCCACTCAACAACAAGACTCACCACACAGGTATTCGGACACAGCTTAACATAATTTCAAAGTTTCTAATTATGCTTTGGCTCATACTGTTGTTTATTATAAGGGGTTAGCAGAGGATGGTTTCGATCCATCGACCTCTGGGTTATGGGCCCAGCACGCTTCCGCTGAACCACTCTGCTCATACACAAACCAGATGGGCCTCGAACCTACAACTCCTGGCTTAGGAGGACAGTGTCTTATCCATTTGGTCATTGGGGCTCCGTTGTTTGGCCATTCAACAACAAGACTCACCACACAGGTATTTGGACACAGTTCAACATAATTTCAAAGTTTCTAATTATATTTTGCTGATACTGTTGTTTATTAAAAGGGGTTAGCAGAGGATGGTTTCGATCCATCGACCTCTGGGTTATGGGCCCAGCACGCTTAGGCTGCGCCACTCTGCTCAAACACACCCCAGATTGGATGTGTTTTATCCATTAGGCTCTGGGGCTCCGTTGCCTGGCCATTCAACAACAAGACTCACCACAAAGGTATTTGGACACAGTTCAATATAATTTCAAAGTTTCTTAAAAGTTTCTAATTATGTTTTCGCTGATGCTGTTGTTCATTAAAATGGGTTAGCAGAGGATGGTTTCGATCCATCGACCTCTGTGTTATGGGCACATCACGCTTCCGCTGCGCCACTCTGCTCAAACACACCCCAGATGGGCCTAGAACCCACAATCCCTGGTTTAGGAGTTCGGTCCCATATCCGTTAAGTCATTGGGAATCCGTTGCTTGGCCATTCAACAACAAGACTCACTACACAGGTATTTGGACTGATTTCAATATTATTTCAAAGTTTCTAATCATGCTTTGGCTGATACTGTTGTTTATTATAAGTGGTTAGCAGAGGATGGTTTCGATCCATCGACCTCTGGGTTA